>NC_088420.1:2488360-2675860 GCF_034236695.1 Oncorhynchus nerka
CTACCTGGTTAAATAAAGGTGTTCTCAACTAGCCTACCTGGTTAAATAAAGGTGTTCTCAACTAGCCTACCTGGTTAAATAAAGGTGTTCTCAACTAGCCTACCTGGTTAAATAAAGGTGTTCTCAACTAGCCTACCTGGTTAAATAAAATAAAGGTGTTCTCAACTAGCCTACCTGGTTAAATAAAGGTGTTCTCAACTAGCCTACCTGGTTAAATAAAGGTGTTCTCAACTAGCCTACCTGGTTAAATAAAGGTGTTCTCAACTAGCCTACCTGGTTAAATAAAGGTGTTCTCAACTAGCCTACCTGGTTAAATAAAGGTGTTCTCAACTAGCCTACCTGGTTAAATAAAGGTGTTCTCAACTAGCCTACCTGGTTAAATAAAGGTGTTCTCAACTAGCCTACCTGGTTAAATAAAGGTGTTCTCAACTGGCCTACCTGGTTAAATAAAGGTGTTCTCAACTAGCCTACCTGGTTAAATAAAGGTGTTCTCAACTAGCCTACCTGGTTAAATAAAGGTGTTCTCAAGGTGTTCTCTAGCCTACCTGGTTAAATAAAGGTGTTCTCAACTAGCCTACCTGGTTAAATAAAGGTGTTCTCAACTAGCCTACCTGGTTAAATAAAGGTGTCTCAACTAGCCTACCTGGTTAAATAAAGGTGTTCTCAACTAGCCTACCTGGTTAAATAAAGGTGTTCTCAACTAGCCTACCTGGTTAAATAAAGGTGTTCTCAACTGGCCTACCTGGTTAAATAAAGGTGTTCTCAACTAGCCTACCTGGTTAAATAAAGGTGTTCTCAACTAGCCTACCTGGTTAAATAAAGGTGTTCTCAACTAGCCTACCTGGTTAAATAAAGGTGTTCTCAACTAGCCTACCTGGTTAAATAAAGGTGTTCTCAACTAGCCTACCTGGTTAAATAAAGGTGTTCTCAACTAGCCTACCTGGTTAAATAAAGGTGAAAAAATATATATATATATGTGTGAAAAAAAAAAGGGAAAATAAATAAACATAAATATAGGTTGTATTTACAATGGTGTTTGTTCTTCACTGGTTGACCTTTTCTTGTGGCAACAGGTCACAAATCTTGCTGCTGTTATGGCACACTGTGGAATTTCACCCAGTAGATATGGGAGTGTATTCAAATTGATTTACATTTACATTTAAGTCATTTAGCAGACGCTCTTATCCAGAGCGACTTACAAATTGGTGGATCTGTGTAATCTGAGGGAAATATGTGTCTCTAATATTGTCATATATTTGGCAGGAGGTTAGTTCAGTTCAGGTTAGCAGATGTTATTGGTCACAAACACATGGTTAGCAGATGTTATTGGTCACATACACATGGTTAGCAGATGTTAATGGTCACATACACATGGTTAGCAGATGTTATTGGTCACATGGTTAGCAGATGTTAATGGTCACATACACATGGTTAGCAGATGTTAATGGTCACATACACATGGTTAGCAGATGTTAATGGTCACATACACATGGTTAGCAGATGTTATTGGTCACATGGTTAGCAGATGTTAATGGTCACATGGTTAGCAGATGTTATTGGTCACATGGTTAGCAGATGTTAATGGTCACATGGTTAGCAGATGTTATTGGTCACATGGTTAGCAGATGTTATTGGTCACATACACATGGTTAGTAGATGTTATTGGTCACATGGTTAGCAGATGTTATTGGTCACATGGTTAGCAGATGTTAATGGTCACATGGTTAGCAGATGTTAATGGTCACATACACATGGTTAGCAGATGTTATTGGTCACATACACATGGTTAGCAGATGTTAATGGTCACATACACATGGTTAGCAGATGTTATTGGTCACATACACATGGTTAGCAGATGTTATTGGTCACATGGTTAGCAGATGTTATTTGTCACATACACATGGTTAGCAGATGTTAATGTGAGTGTAGCGAAATGCTTGTGCATCTAGTTCCGACAGTGCAGTAATTACCAATGAGTAATCTAACCTAACAATTTCACAACAACTACCTTACACACAAGTAGAGTACAGTATATACGAGTTCATTAGAACGTGCGTCGAAGATGTCGTTCCCATAGCAACGATAAAAACATTCCCAAACCAGAAACCGTGGATTGATGGCAGCATTCGCGTGAAACTGAAAGCGCGAACCACTGCTTTTAATCAGGGCAAGGTGTCTGGTAATATGTCCGAATATAAACAATGCAGCTATTCCCTCCGCAAGGCTATTAAACAAGCTAAGCGTCAGTACAGAGACAAAGTGGAATCTCAATTCAATGGCTCAGACACAAGAGGCATGTGGCAGGGTCTACAGTCAATCACGGACTACAAGAAGAAACCCAGCCCAGTCACGGACCAGGATGTCTTGCTCCCAGGCAGACTAAATAACTTTTTTGCCCGCTTTGAGGACAATACATTGCCACTGACACAGCCTGCAACGAAAACATGCGGTCTCTCCTTCACTGCAGCCGAGGTGAGTAAGACATTTAAACGTGTTAACCCTCGCAAGGCTGCAGGCCCAGACGGCATCCCCAGCTGCGCCCTCAGAGCATGCGCAGACCAGCTGGCCGGTGTGTTTACGGACATATTCAATGAATCCCTATACCAGTCTGCTGTTCCCACATGCTTCAAGAGGGCCACCATTGTTCCTGTTCCCAAGAAAGCTAAGGTAACTGAGCTAACGACTACCGCCCGTAGCACTCACTTCCGTCATCATGAAGTGCTTTGAGAGACTAGTCAAGGACCATATCACCTCCACCCTACCTGACACCCTAGACCCACTCCAATTTGCTTACCGCCCAAATAGGTCCACAGACGATGCAATCTCAACCACACTGCACACTGCCCTAACCCACCTGGACAAGAGGAATACCTATGTGAGAATGCTGTTCATCGACTACAGCTCGGCATTCAACACCATAGTACCCTCCAAGCTCGTCATCAAGCTCGAGACCCTGGGTCTCGACCCCGCCCTGTGCAACTGGGTTCTGGACTTCCTGACGGGCCGCCCCCAGGTGGTGAGGGTAGGCAACAACATCTCCTCCCGCTGATCCTCAACACGGGGGCCCCACAAGGGTGCGTTCTGAGCCCTCTCCTGTACTCCCTGTTCACCCACGACTGCGTGGCCATGCACGCCTCCAACTCCAATCATCAAGTTTGCGGACTGACACAACAGTGGTAGGCTTGATTACCAACAACGACGAGACGGCCTACAGGGAGGAGGTGAGGGCCCTCGGAGTGTGGTGTCAGGAAAATAACCTCACACTCAACGTCAACAAAACTAAGGAGATGATTGTGGACTTCAGGAAACAGCAGAGGGAACACCCCTATCCACATTGATGGATCAGTAGTGGAGAGGGTAGCAAGTTTAAGTTCCTCGGCATACACATCACAGACAAACTGAATTGGTCCACTCACACTGACAGCGTCGTGAAGAAGGCGCAGCAGCGCCTCTTCAACCTCAGGAGGCTGAAGAAATTCGGCTTGTCACCAAAAGCACTCACAAACTTCTACAGATGCACAATCGAGAGCATCCTGGCGGGCTGTATCACCGCCTGGTACGGCAACTGCTCCGCCCTCAACCGTAAGGCTCTCCAGAGGGTAGTGAGGTCTGCACAACGCATCACCGGGGGCAAACTACCTGCCCTCCAGGACACCTACACCACCCGATGTTACAGGAAGGCCATAAAGATCATCAAGGACATCAACCACCCGAACCACTGCCTGTTCACCCCGCTATCATCCAGAAGGCGAGGTCAGTACAGGTGCATCAAAACTGGGACCGAGAGACTGAAAAACAGCTTCTATCTCAAGGCCATCAGACTGTTAAACAGCCACCACTAACATTGAGTGGCTGCTGCCAACACACTGTCATTGACACTGACCCAACTCCAGCCACTTTAATAATGGGAAATGATGTAAATATATCACTAGCCACTTTAAACAATGCTACCTTATATAATGTTACTTACCCTACATTATTCATCTCATATGCATATGTATATACTGTACTCTAGATCATCGACTGCATTCTTATGTCACTAGCCACTTTAACTATGCCACTTTGTTTACATACTCATCTCATATGTATATACTGTACTCGATACCATCTACTGTATGCTGCTCTGTACCATCACTCATTCATATATCCTTATGTACATATTCCTTATCCCCTTACACTGTGTATAAGACAGTAGTTTTGGAATTGTTAGTTAGATTACTTGTTGGTTATCACTGCATTGTCGGAACTAGAAGCACAAGCATTTCGCTACACTCGCATTAACATCTGCTAACCATGTGTATGTGACAAATAAAATTTGATTTGATTTGAGATGAGTAATGTAAGGTATGTAAACATTATATAAAGTAGCATTGTTTAAAGTGACTAGTGATACATTTATTACATCCAGTTTTTTATTATTATAGTGGCTAGAGATTTGAGTCAGTATGTTGGCAGCAGCCACTCAGTGTTCGTGATGGCTGTTTAACAGTCTGATGGCCTTGAGATAGAAGCTGTTTTTCAGTCTCTCGGTCCCAGCTTTGATTCACCTGTACTGACCTCGCCTTCTGGATGATAGCGGGGTGAACAGGCAGTGGCTCGGGTGGTTGTTGTCCTTGTTGATCTTTATGGCCTTCCTGTGACATCGGGTGCTGTAGGTGTCCTGGAGGGCAGGTAGTTTGCCCCCGGTGATGCGTTGTGCAGACCTCACTACCCTCTGGAGAGCCTTACAGTTGTGGGCGGAGCAGTTGCCGTACCAGGCGGTGATACAGCCCGACAGGATGCTCTCGATTGTGCATCTGTAAAGGTTTGTGAGTGTTTTCGGTGACAAGCCAAATTTCTTCAGCCTCCTGAGGTTGAAGAGGCGCTACTGCGCCTTCTTCACCACGCTGTCTGTGTGAGTGGACCAATTCAGTTTGTCCGTGATGTGTACGTCGAGGAACTTAACTTACTACCCTCTCCACTACTGTCCCGTCGATGTGGATAGGGGGGGTGCTTTCTCTGCTGTTTCCTGAAGTCCACGATCATCTCCTTTGTTTTGTTGAATTTGAGTGTGAGGTTATTTTCCTGACACCACACTCCGAGGGCCCTCACCTCCTCCCTGTAGGCCGTCTTGTCGTTGTTGGTAATCAAGCCTATCACTGTAGTGTCGTCCGCAAACTTGATGATTGAGTTGGAGGCGTGTATGAGAACGCACCCTTGTGGGTCCCCGGTGTTGAGGATCAGCGGGGTGGAGATGTTGTTTCCTACCTCACCAACTTGGGGCGGCTCGTCAGAAAGTCCAGGACCCAATTGCACGAGCTTAATGATGAGTTTGGTGGTGGTGTTGAATGCTGAGATGTAGTCAATGAACAGCATTCTTACATAGGTATTCTTCTTGTCCAGATGGGATAGGGCCGTGTGCAGTGTGATGGCGTCGTTGGACCTATTTGGGGCGGTATGCAAACTGAAGTGGGTCTAGGGTGGCCGGTAAGGTGGAGGTGAAATGGTCCTTGACTAGTCTCTCAAAGCACTTCATGATGACAGAAGTGAGGGCTACGGGGTGATAGTAGTTTTTATTTATTTATTTAACAGCCTTTTTATTTTATTTTATTTCACCTTTATTTAACCAGGTAGGTGAGTTGAGAACACCTTTATTTAACCAGGTAGGTGAGTTGAGAACACCTTTATTTAACCAGGTAGGTGAGTTGAGAACACCTTTATTTCACCAGGTAGGTGAGTTGAGAACACCTTTATTTAACCAGGTAGGCCAGTTGAGAACACCTTTATTTAACCAGGTAGGCTAGTTGAGAACACCTTTATTTAACCAGGTAGGTGAGTTGAGAACACCTTTATTTAACCAGGTAGGCTAGTTGAGAACAAGTTCTCATTTACAACTGTGACCTGACCAAGATAAAGCAAAGCAGTGGAACACAAACCACAACACAGAGTTACACAGGGAGTAAAACAACAACACAGAGTTACACATGGAGTAAAACAACAACACAGAGTTACACATGGAATAAAACAACAACACAGAGTTACACAGGGAGTAAAACAACAACACAGAGTTACACATGGAGTAAACAACAACACAGAGTTACACAGGGAGTAAAACAACAACACAGAGTTACACAGGGAGTAAACAACAACACAGAGTTACACATGGAATAAACAACAACACAGAGTTACACATGGAATAAACAACAACACAGAGTTACACATGGAATAAACAAACATACAGTCAATAATAGAATATAAAAAGTCTATAAACAGTGTGTGTAAATGAGGTGAGATGAGGGAATAAATAGGCCATAGTGGCGAAATTATTACAATATAGCAATTATACACTGGAGTGATAGATGTGCAGAAGACGAATGTGCAAGTAGAGATACTGGGGTGCAAAGAAACAAAATAAATAACAGTATGGGGATGAGGTAGTTGGATGGGATATTTACAGATGGACTGTGTACAGATGTAAATGACCTGGTGTAAGTTAGAGAGGGAGATATAAGACTCCAGCTTCAGTGATTTCTGCAATTCATTCCAGTCATTGGAAGCAGCGAACTGGAAGGAAAGACGACCAAAGGGGGAGTTGGCTTTGGGGATGACCAGTGAATGGGATATTTACAGATGGGCCAGTGAAATAAACCTGCTGGAGCGCGTGCTACGGGTGGGTGCTGCTATGGTGACCAGTGAGCTGAGATAAGGCTTTACCTAGCAACGACTTATAGATGACCTGGAGCCAGTGGGTTTGGTGGCGAATATGAAGCGAGGGTCAGCCAACGAGATCATACAGGTCGCTGTGGTGGGCAGTATATGGGGCTTTGGTGACAAAACGGATGGCACTGTGATAGACTGCATCCAGTATGCTGAGTAGAGTGTTGGAGGCTATTTTGTAAATGACATCACCGAAGTCTAGGATCGGTAGGATAGTCAGTTTTACGAGGGTATGTTTGGCAGCATGACTGAAGGATGCTGTGTTGCAAAATAGCAAGCCGATTCTAGATTTAATTTTGGATTGGAGATGATTAATATGAGTCTGGAAGGAGAATTTACAATCCAACCAGAAACCTAGGTATTTGCCGTTGTCCACATATTCTAAGTCAGAACCGTCCAGAGTAGTGATGCTGGACGGGCGGGCAGCGAATGGTTGAAGAGCATGCATTTAGTTTTACTTACCTTTAAGAGCAGTTGGAGGCCACGGAAGGAGAGTTGTATGGCATTGAAGCTCGTCTGGAGGCGTCCAAAGAAGGGCCAGAAGTATACAGAATGGTGTTGTCTGTGTAGAGGTGGATCAGAGAATCACCAGCTGCAAGAGCGACATCATTGATGTATACAGAGAAGAGAGTCGGCCCGAGAATTGAACCCTGTGGCACCTCCATAGAGACTGCCAGAGGTCTGGACAACAGGCCCTCCGATTTGACACACTGAACTCTGTCTGAGAAGTAGTTGATGAACCAGGCGAGGCAGTCATTTTAGAAACCAAGGCTGTTGAGTCTGCTGATTAAGAATGTGGTGATTGACAGAGTCGAAAGCCTTGGCCAGGTCGATGAATACGGCTGCACAGTACTGTCTCTTATCGATGGCGGTTATGATATTGTTTAGGACCTTGAGCGTGGCTGAGGTGCACCCATGACCAGCTCGGAAACCAGATTGCAAAGCAGAGAAGGTTGGAAATGGTCAGTGATCTGTTTGTTAATTTGGCTTTCAAAGACCTTAGAAAGACAGGGTAGGATAGATATGTCTGTAGCAGTTTGGGTCTAGAGATCGGTAATCAACAGATTGGTAACAGGGGTTGCAACAATGGCGGCGGATAATTTTAGAAAGAGAGGGTCCAGATTGTCTAGCCCAGCTGATTTGTTCGGGTCCAGGTTTTGCAGCTCTTTCAGAACATCTGCTATCTGGATTTGGGTGAAGGAGAAGCTGGGGAGTCTTGGGCAAGTGGGGGTGCGGAGCTGTTGGCCGGGGTTGTGGTAGCCAGGAGGAAGGCATGACCAGCTGTAGAGAAATGCTTATTGAAATTTTCGATTATCATCGATTCATCGGTGGTGACCGTGTTCCTAGCCTCGGTGCAGTGGGCAGCTGGGAGGAGGTGTTCTTGTTCTTCATGGACTTTACAGTGTCCCAGAACTTTTTGGAGTTAGAGCTACAGGATGCATATTTCTGTTTGAAAAGCTAGCCTTTGCTTTCCTGACTGACTGTGTGTTTTGGTTCCTGATTTCCCTGAACAGTTGCATATCGTGGGGACTATTCGATGCTACTGCAGTCCGCCACAGGATGTTTTTGTTTTTGTGCTGTTCAAGGGCAGTCAGGTCTGGAGTGAACCAAGAGCTACATCTATTCCTGGTTCTACATTTTTTTAATGGGGCAGGCTTATGTAAGATGGTAAGGAAATTACTTTTAAAGAACGACCAGGCACCCTCTACTGACAGAATGAGGTCAATATCCTTCCAGGATACCCGGGCCAGGTCGATTAGAAAGGCCTGCTCGCAGAAGTGTTTTAGGGAGCGTTTGACAGTGATGAGGGGTGGTCGTTTGACTGCGGCTCCGTAGCGGATACAGGCAATGAGGCTGAGATCCTGGTTGAAGACAGCAGAGGTGTATTTGGAGGGCAAGTTGGTCAGGATAATGTCAATGAGAGTGCCCATGTTTACGGATTTAGGGTTGTACCTGGTGGGTTCCTTGATGATTTGTGTGAGATTGAGGGCATCTAGCTTAGATTGTAGGACTGCCGGGGTGTTAAGCATAGAAGCATATCCCAGTTTAGGTCACCTAACAGTCCGAACTCTGAAGATAGATGGGGGGCGATCAATTCACATATGGTGTCCAGGGCACAACTGCAAGCTGTAACAGGCGGCAACAGTGAGAGACTTATTTCTGGAGAGATACATTTTTTTAATTATTAGCCCAAGCCCCATAAGATATGTAAAGTCCGAGGGGTATTCAGGTCATCCCCATAAGAGTTAACAGGCATAAGGTCCTCTGCAGCTTTTTGTCCAGTGAGCTGAGAATTTGCCCAAGTCCATTGGCCAATCATGGTGAGAGCAGAGCAGACTGAGCATTCAACAGACCTCCCCACCTTATAGGGATGGGCAACTCCAGTCCTCGGGGACCAGAGAGGGCTCATTATTTCCCCCCATCCCTCGCAAACACAGCTGATTTGAAACTCATTGCATTTTGTGGCCTGTTGATTATTGGAGATCTGTTAGCTGTGGTCTGGATTCAGGACAATAGGCAGATGGGTCACAACCCCGGTTTTTGGAAGGGCTGTCTGATAACTGAAGCTATAATGTTGAAGAGGGTCTGTCCGTAGCCTACTGTCAGTCTACCGTCTGACTGGTGGACCTTCCCCTGACAGAGCTGTCCTGAACACATCCAGGACCATATCTGCTTTCCATACTGAGCCTGTTACGAGCCTGTTATGTCATGAACTTCCTCTCTGTCTCTGTCTTTGTCTCTCTCTCTCTCTCTCTCTCTCTCTCTCTCTCTCTCTCTCTCTCTCTCTCTACAGCCCTGACAGGAAAGATCCTCCACTCCATCTCAGCAGCAGGTTTTGAGATCTCAGCCCTGCAGATGGTAAGTAGCCTACATAGTCAGTCATCATAGTCAAATCTGTGCCATGCCACAGGGACCCACGGGTGATGATGATGATGGCGTTAACCTGTTTAGACCCACGGGTGATGAAGATGGTGTTAACCTGTTTAGACCCACGGGTGATGATGATGATGGCGTTATCCTGTTTAGACCCACGGGTGATGAAGATGGTGTTAACCTGTTTAGACCCACGGGTGGTGATGATGGTGATGATGGTGTTAACCTGTTTAGACCTACGGGTGATGATGATGGTGATGATGGTGTTAACCTGTTTAGACCTACGGATGGTGATGATGGTGTTAACCTGTTTAGACCTACGGGTGATGATGATGGTGTTAACCTGTTTAGACCCACGGGTGATGATGATGATGATGATTTCATAGCTCTGCCAGGCTGCCCTCACCTCTCTGTTCTTCTGGAAGGGGTCTCTGCCAGGCTGCCCTCGCCTCTCTGTTCTTCTGGAAGGGGTCTCTGCCAGGCTGCCCTCACCTCTCTGTTCTTCTGGAAGGCTGCCCTCGCCTCTCTGTTCTTCTGGGGTCTCTGCCAGGCTGCCCTCGCCTCTCTGTTCTTCTGGAAGGGGTCTCTGCCAGGCTGCCCTCACCTCTCTGTTCTTCTGGAAGGGGTCTCTGCCAGGCTGCCCTCGCCTCTCTGTTCTTCTGGAAGGGGTCTCTGCCAGGCTGCCCTCACCTCTCTGTTCTTCTGGAAGGGGTCTCTGCCAGGCTGCCCTCACCTCTCTGTTCTTCTGGAAGGGGTCTCTGCCAGGCTGCCCTCTGTTCTTCTGGAAGGGGTCTCTGCCAGGCTGCCCTCACCTCTCTGCTCTTCTGGAAGGGGTCTCTGCCAGGCTGCCCTCACCTCTCTGTTCTTCTGGAAGGGGTCTCTGCCAGGCTGCCCTCACCTCTCTGTTCTTCTGGAAGGGGTCTCTGCCAGGCTGCCCTCACCTCTCTGTTCTTCTGGAAGGGGTCTCTGGGTCTCTCTCTGCTCTTCTGGAAGGCTGCCCTCACCTCTCTGCTCTTCTGAAAGGGGTCTCTGCCAGGCTGCCCTCACCTCTCTGTTCTTCTGGCCAACCTCTCTGCTCTTCTGGAAGGGGTCTCTGCCAGGCTACCCTCACCTCTCTGTTCTTCTGGAAGGGGTCTCTGCCAGGCTGCCCTCACCTCTCTGTTCTTCTGGAAGGGGTCTCTGCCCTGTGCATCCCAATTACTTTAATTTGTGTAGCACATTTAATTACAGAGAAATCTCAAAGAAAAACAAAATAACTAAACAAAGAATACAAAAATAATCAAGACAGTTAAAATGAGGGAGAGAGTGATGGACAGTGTTGACCCTGGGGCAGGCAGGGGCACAGTAGGGAGAGAGTGATGGACAGTGTTGACCCTGGGGCAGGCAGGGGCACAGTAGGGAGAGAGTGATGGACAGTGGCAGGCAGGGGCACAGTAGGGAGAGAGTGATGGACAGTGTCGACCCTGGGGCAGGCAGGGGCACAGTAGGGAGAGAGTGATGGACAGTGTTGACCCTGGGGCAGGCAGGGGCACAGTAGGGAGAGAGTGATGGACAGTGGCAGGCAGGGGCACAGTAGGGAGAGAGTGATGGACAGTGTTGACCCTGGGGCAGGCAGGGGCACAGTAGGGAGAGAGTGATGGACAGTGGCAGGCAGGAGCACGGTAGGGAGAGAGTGATGGACAGTGTTGACCCTGGGGCAGGCAGGGGCACAGTAGGGAGAGAGTGATGGACAGTGTTGACCCTGGGGCAGGCTGGGGCACAGTAGGGAGAGAGTGATGGACAGTGTTGACCCTGGGGCAGGCAGGGGCACAGTAGGGAGAGAGTGATGGACAGTGTTGACCCTGGGGCAGGCAGGGGCACAGTAGGGAGAGAGTGATGGACAGTGTTGACCCTGGGGCAGGCAGGGGCACAGTAGGGAGAGAGTGATGGACAGTGGCAGGCAGGGGCACAGTAGGGAGAGAGTGATGGACAGTGTTGACCCTGGGGCAGGCAGGGGCACAGTAGGGAGAGAGTGATGGACAGTGTTGACCCTGGGGCAGGCAGGGGCACGGTAGGGAGAGAGTGATGGACAGTGTTGACCCTGGGGCAGGCAGGGGCACAGTAGGGAGAGAGTGATGGACAGTGTTGACCCTGGGGCAGGCAGGGGCACAGTAGGGAGAGGGTGATGGACAGTGTTGACCCTGGGGCAGGCAGGGGCACAGTAGGGAGAGAGTGATGGACAGTGTTGACCCTGGGGCAGGCAGGGGCACAGTAGGGAGAGAGTGATGGACAGTGTTGACCCTGGGGCAGGCAGGGGCACAGTAGGGAGAGAGTGATGGACAGTGTCGACCCTGGGGCAGGCAGGGGCACAGTAGGGAGAGAGTGATGGACAGTGTCGACCCTGGGGCAGGCAGGGGCACAGTAGGGAGAGAGTGATGGACAGTGTCGACCCTGGGGCAGGCAGGGGCACAGTAGGGAGAGAGTGATGGACAGTGTTGACCCTGGGGCAGGCAGGGGCACAGTAGGGAGAGAGTGATGGACAGGGGCAGGCAGGGGCACAGCAGGGAGAGGGTGATGGACAGTGTCGACCCTGGGGCAGACAGGGGACATGGAGCTGAAGCATTGTGTGGTACTGTGACGGTACTATAATATCTATGTAACTGACTGTTATGAATGAATAAAATAACAGTCAAAGCCGTTTTAAATAGGTCTACATTAATTTGAGGATGTTCTGATATTTCTATACATGTTATTTTAATGTGTATAAACTTTACTGAACAGCAGGACTGTTTACTTAATGATTAAAAGCAATTGTTTTGCTAACTTGGTCTGTCTATTAAACGTTCTACATCTCCTCCTCTTTCCAACTGGCCTCTGATGCTCCAGCAGCTATCTGCTAGATGTGTAGAGTGATGCTGGAGCAGCTATCTGCTAGAGGTGTAGAGTGATGCTGGAGCAGCTATCTGCTAGATGTGTAGAGTGATGCTGGAGCAGCTATCTGCTAGATGTGTAGAGTGATACTGGAGCAGCTATCTGCTAGATGTGTAGAGTAATGCTGGAGCAGCTATCTGCTAGATGTGTAGAGTGATGCTCAAGCAGCTATCTGCTAGATGTGTAGAGGTGTAGAGTGATGCTGGAGCAGCTATCTGCTAGATGTGTAGAGTGATGCTCAAGCAGCTATCTGCTAGATGTGTAGAGGTGTAGAGTGATGCTGGAGCAGCTATCTGCTAGATGTGTAGAGTGATGCTGGAGCAGCTATCTGCTAGATGTGTAGAGGTGTAGAGTGATGCTGGAGCAGCTATCTGCTAGATGTGTAGAGTGATGCTGGAGCAGCTATCTGCTAGATGTGTAGAGTGATGCTCCAGCAGCTATCTGCTAGATGTGTAGAGTGATGCTGGAGCAGCTATCTGCTAGATGTGTAGAGTGATGCTGTAGCAGCTATCTGCTAGATGTGTAGAGTGATGCTCCAGCAGCTATCTGCTAGATGTGTAGAGTGATGCTGGAGCAGCTATCTGCTAGATGTGTAGAGTGATGCTGGAGCAGCTATCTGCTAGATGTGTAGAGTGATGCTGGAGCAGCTATCTGCTAGATGTGTAGATGTGTAGAGTGATGCTGGACCAGCTATCTGCTAGATGTGTAGATGTGTAGAGTGATGCTGGAGCAGCTATCTGCTAGATGTGTAGAGTGATGCTGGAGCAGCTATCTGCTAGATGTGTAGATGTGTAGAGTGATGCTGGAGCAGGTATCTGCTAGATGTGTAGAGTGATGCTGGAGCAGCTATCTGCTAGAGGTGTAGAGTGATGCTGGAGCAGCTATCTGCTAGATGTGTAGAGTGATGCTGGAGCAGCTATCTGCTAGATGTGTAGAGTAATACGTCAACGCCCCTGTCATTGAATGTCTGCAACAGCATATTATGGGATGTGATGCAAATATTTCTGAGAAAAAACGACAGAAAACACATCTGACTTTGTTTGAATGGTTTTGTGCGTCGAAAATAGGATCTGTAAAAATAATAAATTTAAAAAAGATGATATATTTAACAACGACAACAAAAATGCCGGTGATCGTGTACATTGGCCAATTGCCGTAACCTCAGACTCCAAGTCCGTCGCAGCCCTAATGGTACTGTAAACCAGTGTATTAATTGCCGTAACCTCAGACTCCAAGTCCGTCGCAGCCCTAATGGTACTGTAAACCAGTGTATTAATTGCCGTAACCTCAGACTCCAAGTCCGTCGCAGCCCTAATGGTACTGTAAACCAGTGTATTAATTGCCGTAACCTCAGACTCCAAGTCCGTCGCAGCCCTAATGGTACTGTAAACCAGTGTATTAATTGCCGTAACCTCAGACTCCAAGTCCGTCGCAGCCCTAATGGTACTGTAAACCAGTGTATTAATTGCCGTAACCTCAGACTCCAAGTCCGTCGCAGCCCTAATGGTACTGTAAACCAGTGTATTAATTGCCGTAACCTCAGACTCCAAGTCCGTCGCAGCCCTAATGGTACTGTAAACCAGTGTATTAATTGCCGTAACCTCAGACTCCAAGTCCGTCGCAGCCCTAATGGTACTGTAAACCAGTGTATTAATTGCCGTAACCTCAGACTCCAAGTCCGTCGCAGCCCTAATGGTACTGTAAACCAGACATAATGTACAGTGGTCTGCTGCCACGTCAACGTTCTCGTCGGCAGCATCAAAGACCCGTTGTCAACCATCTGGTTGTGTACATGGAGCGCTGAGAGGGGCAGGGAGTTCTAGACCTTTCTAAGTAGGAACTGGTGTGGCTGGAAGAAACACTGACACAAAATGTCCCCTACAGATCAAGATCCTCCCCAGTCTGAACTCATGTAACTCATCTAAACATCTACGCTCCTCATGTCCATATCTACGCTCCTCATGTCCATATCTACGCTCCTCATGTCCATATCTACGCTCCTCATGTCCATATCTACGCTCCTCATGTCCATATCTACGCTCCTCATGTCCATATCTACGCTCCTCATGTCCATATCTACGCTCCTCATGTCCATATCCTCATATCCATATCTACGCTCCTCATGTCCATATCTACGCTCCTCATGTCCATATCTACGCTCCTCATGTCCATATCTACGCTCCTCATGTCCATATCTACGCTCCTCATGTCCATATCTACGCTCCTCATGTCCATATCTACGCTCCACATGTCCATATCTACGCTCCTCATGTCCATATCTACGCTCCTCATGTCCATATCCTCATGTCCATATCTACGCTCCTCATGTCCATATCTACGCTCCTCATGTCCATATCTACGCTCCTCATGTCCATATCCTCATGTCCATATCTACGCTCCTCATGTCCATATCTACGCTCCTCATGTCCATATCTACGCTCCTCATGTCCATATCCTCATGTCCATATCTACGCTCCTCATGTCCATATCTACGCTCCTCATGTCCATATCCTCATGTCCATATCTACGCTCCTCATGTCCATATCTACGCTCCTCATGTCCATATCTACGCTCCTCATGTCCATATCTACGCTCCTCATGTCCATATCTACGCTCCTCATGTCCATATCTACGCTCCTCATGTCCATATCTACGCTCCTCGTGTCCATATCCTCATGTCCATATCCTCATGTCCATATCTACGCTCCTCATGTCCATATCTACGGTCCTCATGTCCATATCTACGCTCCTCATGTCCATATCTACGCTCCTCATGTCCATATCTACGCTCCTCATGTCCATATCTACGCTCCTCGTGTCCATATCCTCATGTCCATATCCTCATGTCCATATCTACGCTCCTCATGTCCATATCTACGGTCCTCATGTCCATATCTACGCTCCTCATGTCCATATCTACGCTCCTCATGTCCATATCTACGCTCCTCATGTCCATATCTACGCTCCTCGTGTCCATATCCTCATGTCCATATCCTCATGTCCATATCTACGCTCCTCATGTCCATATCTACGCTCCTCATGTCCATATCTACGCTCCTCATGTCCATATCTACGCTCCTCATGTCCATATCTACGCTCCTCATGTCCATATCCTCATGTCCATATCTACGCTCCTCATGTCCATATCTACGCTCCTCATGTCCATATCTACGCTCCTCATGTCCATATCTACGCTCCTCATGTCCATGTCTACGCTCCTCATGTCCATATCCTCATGTCCATATCCTCATGTCCATATCTACGCTCCTCATGTCCATATCTACGCTCCTCATGTCCATGTCTACGCTCCTCATGTCCATATCCTCATGTCCATATCCTCATGTCCATATCTACGCTCCTCATGTCCATATCTACGCTCCTCATGTCCATATCCTCATGTCCATATCTACGCTCCTCGTGTCCATATCTACGCTCCTCATGTCCATATCCTCATGTCCATATCCTCATGTCCATATCTACGCTCCTCATGTCCATATCCTCATGTCCATATCTACGCTCCTCATGTCCATATCCTCATGTACATATCTACGCTCCTCGTGTCCATATCCTCATGTCCATATCTACGCTCCTCATGTCCATATCCTCATGTCCATATCTACGCTCCTCATGTCCATATCTACGCTCCTCATGTCCATATCCTCATGTCCATATCTACGCTCCTCATGTCCATATCCACATGTCCATATCTACGCTCCTCATGTCCATATCCACATGTCCATATCTACGCTCCTCATGTCCATATCCTCATGTCCATATCCACATGTCCATATCTACGCTCCTCATGTCCATATCCTCATGTCCATATCCACATGTCCATATCTACGCTCCTCATGTCCATATCCTCATGTCCATATCCACATGTCCATATCTACGCTCCTCATGTCCATATCCTCATGTCCATATCCTCATGTCCATATCTACGCTCCTCATGTCCATATCTACGCTCCTCATGTCCATATCCTCATGTCCATATCTACGCTCCTCATGTCCATATCTACGCTCCTCATGTCCATATCTACGCTCCTCATGTCCATATCTACGCTCCTCATGTCCATATCCTCATGTCCATATCTACGCTCCTCATGTCCATATCTACGCTCCTCATGTCCATATCTACGCTCCTCATGTCCATATCCTCATGTCCATATCTACGCTCCACATTCACACAGGTCATTTCAAAAGGGTCTCAAAAGTGACACATTTTCTACGTTTCACTTCAACTCAAATGATTATTTTTTTTATATGTTTGAGTTGCAGTCAGTTACTGATTACAGTTTTGCCTTCTCTTGTCTACTCACAGTTTAACATGGACCGGGCCAATGCAGAGGAATTCCTGGAAGTTTACAAAGGGGTTGTGACCGAGTACCCTGTGAGTACGGGAATATTTTGACATTTCAACACAGTTTGTAAACTATGTAAATATGCTAATTTATTCATACCACTGCGTGAAGGCACTCACACCTTTGCACAAGCACACAGGCAATTTATATTCTAGTATAAACTGGGTGGTTCGAGCCCTGAATGCTGACAGCCATATTCTAGTATAAACTGGGTGGTTCGAGCCCTGAATGCTAACAGCCATATTCTAGTATAAACTGGGTGGTTCGAGCCTTGAATGCTAACAGCCATATTCTAGTATAAACTGGGTGGTTCGAGCCCTGAATGCTAACAGCCATATTCTAGTATAAACTGGGTGGTTCGAGCCCTGAATGCTAACAACCATATTCTAGTATACCACATGCTGAGGCAATGTCTTTTTTTCTTAGATGCTGTTTGTTTTACTCACTGATACATGGTAGTTATACAGGGAATAGATATACCTTAGCTCTGGTAGACATTTTGTCTTTGTATCATATACATATGTATCCTTCTCAATCGCCTATAAAAGAGCCATTCTCCCCCCTGGAAGTCTGTCTGTTGCCAGAGGTGTTGAGGGTAGGGGACCTTGTCCGTTGCCTTGGAAACCAAAACACATCACCATTTAGACTGCTCTGATCTGATCTCTGTTCCTAGAAGCAGATTGCGTCCCAAACAAGGTGGGAAATTAACACCCAGCCAAATGCTGGTAGATGTAGACATCGGCTGGTAGAATGTCTATTCTTATCAGCCACATTGGCAGGTGGTCACACAGTGCATCTGGGAGCAGTTCGTTTTAATAAATCCCATTGGCAGGTGGTCACACAGAGCATCTGGGAGCAGTTCGTTTTAATAAATCCCATTGGCAGGTGGTCACACAGAGCATCTGGGAGCAGTTCGTTTTAATAAATCCCATTGGCAGGTGGTCACACAGAGCATCTGGGAGCAGCGTTTTAATAAATCAGGTGGTCACACAGAGCATCTGGGAGCAGTTCGTTTTAATAAATCCCATTGGCAGGTGGTCACACAGAGCATCTGGGAGCAGTTCGTTTTAATAAATCCCATTGGCAGGTGGTCACACAGAGCATCTGGGAGCAGTTCGTTTTAACAAATCCAAATAATGTGGCTGGTGGACCAGAAAGTACATGTCCCACCCTGGTCCCTATTCGGTGCACTACATTTGACCAGTGCCCATAGGGAATAGGCACAATTCTCTCTGGCACCATTCTCTCCGGCACCATTCTCTCTGGAACCATTCTCTCTGGAACCATTCTCTCCGGCACCATTCTCTCTGGCACCATTCCCTCTGGCACCATTCTCTCCGGCACCATTCTCTCTGGCACCATTCCCTCCGGCACCATTTTCTCCGGCACCATTCTCTCTGGCACCATTCTCTCCGGCACCATTCTCTCTGGCACCAGTCCTTCCGGCACCATTTTCTCCGGCACCATTCTCTCTGGCACCATTCTCTCCGGCACCATTCTCTCCGGCACCATTCTCTCTGGCACCATTTTACCTGTTCACCTTTATACCTTTGTTTTTACACTGCTACTACTTACTGTTTATTGTCTATGCAAATACCTCGACTAACCTGTACCCCCGCACATTGACTCGGAACCGGTATCCCCTGTATATAGCCTCGTTATTGTTATGTAATTTTGTTGTTACTTTTTGGTTTATTTAATTGATTTATTTTCACTTTTAGTTAATTTAGTAAATATTTTAAAGGTATTTTTGCCTCGTTACCGGCAATCCACGCTTTGGTTGTGTGGCTCAAAAGAAGACTATATATGAACAATACCAAGCCATTGCCACCAACCACTTATATTAGCATTTTATCATTAAAAAAACTATGGAAGTCAATGTACTCCAATGCAGCTAAGCTAACTGTTGTGAGTCTTTCTACAGAACATGGTGGCAGAGCTATGTTCTGGACCCTGCATGGCCCTGGAGATCAGAGGGACTGACGCCCCGAAGACCTTCAGGGAGTTCTGTGGACCAGCTGATCCAGTGAGTTATTTTTCACATCATCCACATGTTCTGGCCCATCTGCTCCCTGTGCTTTACACGTGTAACTCAACAGGGGATACACGTCAAGTATTTAGCACCTCTAGTTAGCATTGGCTACCTCTAACTAGCATGTTAGCAGATACCCACAGACTTCGTCACTAGCATGTTAGCAGATACCCACAGACTTCCAGTCATTGCACTAACGATAGTTAGCATCGGCTACCTCTAACTAGCATGTTAGCAGATACCCACAGACTTCCAGTCATTGCACTAACGGTAGTTAGCATTGGATACCTGTAACTAGCATGTTAGCAGATACCCACAGACTTCCAGTCATTGCACTAACGTTAGTTAGCATTGGCTACCTCTAACTAGCATGTTAGCAGATACCCACAGACTTCCAGTCATTGCACTAACGGTAGTTAGCATTGGCTACCTCTAACTAGCATGTTAGCAGATACCCACAGACTTCCAGTCATTGCACTAACGGTAGTTAGCATTGGCTACCTCTAACTAGCATGTTAGCAGATACCCACAGACTTCCAGTCATTGCACTAACGGTAGTTAGCATTGGCTACCTCTAACTAGCATGTTAGCAGATACCCACAGACTTCCAGTCATTGCACTAACGGTAGTTAGCATTGGCTACCTCTAACTAGCATGTTAGCAGATACCCACAGACTTCCAGTCATTGCACTAACGGTAGTTAGCATTGGCTACCTCTAACTAGCATGTTAGCAGATACCCACAGACTTCCAGTCATTGCACTAACGGTAGTTAGCATTGGCTACCTCTAACTAGCATGTTAGCAGATACCCACAGACTTCCAGTCATTGCACTAACGGTAGTTAGCATCGGCTACCTCTAACTAGCATGTTAGCAGATACCCACAGACTTCCAGTCATTGCACTAACGGTAGTTAGCATTGGCTACCTCTAACTAGCATGTTAGCAGATACCCACAGACTTCCAGTCATTGCACTAACGATAGTTAGCATTGGCGTCACAATATTGAGCAGCATCTGCATCAGACCCCTACCCTAACCGGGTTCATATCCAAATCCAACCCTCCCCTCTGATACATCACACTCTTTACCTTCTTTGAGCCCACACCTCTCTTTGTCTTGTTTAGTCTACTGTTATTATTATAATATCAAACAATAAAATCACTGGGAAGTGGGAACTAAGTTATTTGAAAACCAAAAACCCATCAATCTGATATCATGTACCTATCAATGTCTATCCAAAACAATATGGTGCCAGTTGCCCTAACGATTCATATTCTGTTATTACACAACACACAGGATTTGAATGGCACGAGCCAATCGTTGAGCAGTGTTGAGTGTCACGTGACAAGGCAAACATTTAACACTTTAATTTGACTGCCCTGTGAACTTAACTGTAACATGCTTCATGAGTCCTAACTAACTACTGTTGCAGATCAAACTAACAGGAAGGCAAGACAAAGTGATCGTGAGTTTATTGTTCCAATTCAACGGGGGGGGGTTTGGCCTGCATCCATTATGGACAAAAGTCATTAGGGAATTAGGTGCCATTTAGGACACACCCTAGATGGGGGGTGAATGGCATTGTCTGTGGTCTTCATCGTCATGGTAACAGATGTGTAAGGGAGTGAATGGTGTTGTCTGTGGTCTTCATCGTCATGGTAACATATGTGTAAGGGAGTGAATGGCGTTGTCTGTGGTCTTCATTGTCATGGTAACAGCTGTGTAGGGGAGTGAATGGTGTTGTCTGTGGTCCTCATTGTCATGGTAACAGATGTGTAGGGGAATGAATAGGTAATCAACAACACAGTATGGTGTCATTAGGTTTCACATCACCAACACACAGGCACAGCCCTGCAGCACACAGATCCCCCCCCACACACACACACACTTGCACCAAATGCTTCAATAATTAAGGCAATAAATGTCAGATATGAGCTTGTGAGCGAGAGAGATATTTCAGTGCAGGTATACAGCCACTATCTCAGTGTGAATTGAAACAGCCGTCCTCTATTGTTGGTAGTTCAGAGCATGGTGGGATGTGGGCCTTCCTCAGAGGTCATCTGTCTGTCTCTATGTCTGTCTCTCTATGTCTGTCTCTATGTCTGTCTCTCTATGTCTGTCTCTCTGTCTGTCTCTCTATGTCTGTCTCTCTCTGTCTGTCTCTCCCTCGGTCTCTCTATGTCTGTCTCTCTATGTCTGTCTCTATGTCTGTCTCTCTATGTCTGTCTCTCTGTCTGTCTCTCTATGTCTGTCTCTCTATGTCTGTCTCTCCCTCGGTGTCTCTCTGTCTGTCTCTCTATGTCTGTCTCTCTCTGTCTGTCTCTCCCTCGGTCTCTCTATGTCTGTCTCTCTATGTCTGCCTCTCTATGTCTGTCTCTCTATGTCTGTCTCTCTGTCTGTCTCTCTATGTCTGTCTCTCTATGTCAGTGTCTCTCTATGTCTGTCTCTCTGTCTGTCTCTCTATGTCTGTCTCTCTATGTATGTCTCTCTATGTCTGTCTCTATGTCTGTCTCTCTATGTATGTCTCTCTCTGTCTGTCTCTCTGTCTGTCTCTCTATGTCTGTCTCTATGTCTGTCTCTCTCTCTGTCTCTCTATGTCTGTCTCTCTATGTCTGTCTCTATATCTGTCTCTCTATGTCTGTCTCTCTCTCTCTGTCTCTCTATGTCTGTCTCTCTATGTCAGTCTCTCTCTGTCTGTCTCTATGTCTGTCTCTCTGTCTGTCTCTCGGTCTGTCTCTCTCTGTCTGTCTCTCTCTCTGTCTCTCTATGTCTGTCTCTCTATGTCTGTCTCTCTATGTCTGTCTCTATGTCTGTCTCTCTATGTCTGTCTCTCTATGTCTGTCTCTCTCTGTCTGTCTCTCTCTCTGTCTCTCTATGTTTGTCTCTCTATGTCTGTCTCTCTATGTTTGTCTCTCTATGTCTGTCTCTCTATGTCTGCCTCTCTATGTCTGTCTCTCTATGTCTGTCTCTATGTCTGTCTCTATGTCTGTCTCTCTGTCTGTCTCTCTATGTCTGCCTCTCTATGTCTGTCTCTCTCTGTCTCTCTATGTCTGTCTCTCTATGTCAGTCTCTCTCTGTCTCTGTCTCTCTGTGTCTCTCTATGTCTGTCTCTCTATGTCTGTCTCTATGTCTGTCTCTCTATGTCTGTCTCTCTATGTCTGTCTCTCTCGGTCTGTCTCTCTCGCTGTCTCTCTCGCTCTGTCTCTCTCGCTCTCTCTGTCTCTGGCTGTCTCTGTCTGTGTCCCAAAATGGCACCCTACCCCCTTTACTGTGCACTCCTTTTGACCAGGGCCCTTAGGGGTCCCTGATGTAGAGGATAGGGTGCATTTGGGACGTAGCCTCTGTGCGCTCTCCTCTCTTCGGCCCTGATGTAGTGGATAGGGTGCATTTGGGACGTAGCCTCTGAGCGCTCTCCTCTCCTCGGCCCTGATGTAGCAGACTAGTCAGACCTTTTTTTTCATAGAGGTCACATCAAGACGAGCTATGAAATTAAATCTGGCACCTTTTTTATAAAGGTCACATTAAGACAGGAAATACAATCTGCATATCAAAGCATAATGTCAGATGCTGACAATACATGCAATTATCCCAGAACTGAATGGACTGCCCTATTTCTATTCAACATGATAACACGCCTAGAAACGTTCTGAGGATCACAGATTCAATTCATATTAAAACGAAGAGAGACCGACACACGGTTGTTGTTTTTCTAGGTTGTAGGTTGACCAGGTTGTATGGGAGAAAGAGCTTAGCTTTCACTTTAAGAGCAGAAGACTGTCTTGAGAGAGCTACCGACAGTCAAAGTCCACAGCTACGACCTTGCCGAACTCTCTCTGCAAGTCTGTACTTGTGACCTCACTAGTCTGCGTAGTATACACATAGTGTATACACATACAGTAATTATTATGATTAGGTCTACATTCTGTCTACCACACCAATCTATGACTACAAGCTAAAATAGATTACTATTCATAAACTAAGAGATTACTATTCATAAACTAAGAGTTTACTATTCATAAACTAAGAGTTTACTATTCATAAACTAAGAGATTACTATTCATAAACTAAGAGTTTACTATTCATAAACTAAGAGTTTACTACTCATAAACTAAGAGATTACTATTCATAAACTAAGAGTTTACTATTCATAAACTAAGAGTTTACTACTCATAAACTAAGAGATTACTATTCATAAACTAAGAGTTTACTATTCATAAACTAAGAGTTTACTATTCATAAACTAAGAGATTACTATTCATAAACTAAGAGTTTACTATTCATAAACTAAACTAAGAGTTTACTATTCATAAACTAAGAGTTTACTATTCATAAACTAAGAGTTTACTACTCATAAACTAATAGATTACTACTCATAAACTAAACTAAGAGTTTACTATTCATAAACTAAACTAAGAGTTTACTATTCATAAACTAAGAGTTTACTATTCATAAACTAAACTAAGAGTTTACTATTCATAAACTAAGAGTTTACTATTCATAAACTAAACTAAGAGTTTACTATTCATAAACTAAACTAAGAGATTACTATTCATAAACTAAACTAAGAGTTTACTATTCATAAACTAAACTAAGAGTTTACTATTCATAAACTAAGAGTTTACTATTCATAAACTAAACTAAGAGCTTACTATTCATAAACTAATAGTTTACTATTCATAAACTAAGAGATTACTATTCATAAACTAAGAGATTACTATTCATAAACTAAGAGATTACTATTCATAAACTAAGAGTTTACTACTCATAAACTAATAGATTACTATTCATAAACTAAACTAAGAGTTTACTATTCATAAACTAAGAGTTTACTATTCATAAACTAAACTAAGAGACTATTCATAAACTAAACTAAGAGTTTACTATTCATAAACTAAACTAAGAGTTTACTATTCATAAACTAAGAGTTTACTATTCATAAACTAAACTAAGAGATTACTATTCATAAACTAAGAGTTTACTATTCATAAACTAAGAGTTTACTATTCATAAACTAAACTAAGAGTGTACTATTCATAAACTAAGAGCTTACTATTCATAAACTAAACTAATAGTTGACTATTCATAAACTAAACTAAGAGCTTACTATTCATAAACTAATAGTTTACTATTCATAAACTAAGAGATTACTATTCATAAACTAAGAGATTACTATTCATAAACTAAACTAAGAGCTTACTATTCATAAACTAAACTGAGAGTTTACTATTCATAAACTAAGAGATTACTATTCATAAACTAATAGTTTACTATTCATAAACTAAGAGATTACTATTCATAAACTAAGAGATTACTATTCATAAACTAATAGTTTACTATTCATAAACTAAGAGATTACTATTCATAAACTAAGAGATTACTATTCATAAACTAAGAGCTTACTATTCATAAACTAATAGTTTACTATTCATAAACTAAGAGCTTACTATTCATAAACTAAGAGTTTACTATTCATAAACTAAACTAAGAGCTTACTATTCATAAACTAATAGTTTACTATTCATAAACTAAGAGATTACTATTCATAAACTAAGAGATTACTATTCATAAACTAAACTAAGAGCTTACTATTCATAAACTAAACTGAGAGTTTACTATTCATAAACTAAGAGATTACTATTCATAAACTAATAGTTTACTATTCATAAACTAAGAGATTACTATTCATAAACTAAGAGATTACTATTCATAAACTAATAGTTTACTATTCATAAACTAAGAGATTACTATTCATAAACTAAGAGATTACTATTCATAAACTAAGAGATTACTATTCATAAACTAAACTAAGAGCTTACTATTCATAAACTAATAGTTTACTATTCATAAACTAAGAGCTTACTATTCATAAACTAAGAGTTTACTATTCATAAACTAAACTAATAGTTTACTATTCATAAACTAAGAGATTACTATTCATAAACTAAGAGATTACTATTCATAAACTAATAGTTTACTATTCATAAACTAAGAGATTACTATTCATAAACTAAGAGATTACTATTCATAAACTAAGAGATTACTATTCATAAACTAAACTAAGAGTTTACTATTCATAAACTAAGAGATTACTATTCATAAACTAATAGATTACTATTCATAAACTAAACTAATAGCTTACTATTCATAAACTAAACTAAGAGATTACTATTCATAAACTAAGAGATTACTATTCATAAACTAAACTAATAGTTTACTATTCATAAACTAAGAGATTACTATTCATAAACTAAACTAATAGTTTACTATTCATAAACTAAGAGATTACTATTCATAAACTAATAGTTTACTATTCATAAACTAAACTAAGAGATTACTATTCATAAACTAAGAGTTTACTATTCATAAACTAAACTAAGAGATTACTATTCATAAACTAAGAGTTTACTATTCATAAACTAAACTAAGAGATTACTATTCATAAACTAAACTAAGAGTTTACTATTCATAAACTAAACTAAGAGATTACTATTCATAAACTAAGAGTTTACTATTCATAAACTAAACTAAGAGTTTACTATTCATAAACTAAGAGTTTACTATTCATAAACTAAGAGTTTACTATTCATAAACTAAGAGTTTACTATTCATAAACTGAGAGTTTACTATTCATAAACTAAGAGTTTACTATTCATAAACTAAACTAAGAGATTACTATTCATAAACTAAGAGTTTACTATTCATAAACTAAACTAAGAGATTACTATTCATAAACTAAGAGTTTACTATTCATAAACTAAACTAAGAGTTTACTATTCATAAACTAAGAGATTACTATTCATAAACTAAGAGTTTACTATTCATAAACTAAACTAAGAGTTTACTATTCATAAACTAAACTAAGAGTTTACTATTCATAAACTAAGAGATTACTATTCATAAACTAAGAGTTTACTATTCATAAACTAAGAGTTTACTATTCATAAACTAAACTGAGAGTTTACTATTCATAAACTAAACTAAGAGTTTACTATTCATAAACTAAGAGATTACTATTCATAAACTAAGAGATTACTATTCATAAACTAAGAGATTACTATTCATAAACTAAGAGATTACTATTCATAAACTAAGAGATTACTATTCATAAACTAAGAGTTTACTATTCATAAACTAAACTGAGAGTTTACTATTCATAAACTAAACTAAGAGTTTACTATTCATAAACTAAGAGATTACTATTCATAAACTAAACTAAGAGTTTACTATTCATAAACTAAACTAAGAGATTACTATTCATAAACTAAGAGATTACTATTCATAAACTAAGAGATGACTATTCATAAACTAATAGATTACTATTCATAAACTAAACTAAGAGTTTACTATTCATAAACTAAACTAAGAGTTTACTATTCATAAACTAAACTAAGAGTTTACTATTCATAAACTAATAGAGTTTACTATTCATAAACTAAACTAAAGAGATTACTATTCATAAACTAAACTAATAGATTACTATTCATAAACTAAACTAAGAGTTTACTATTCATAAACTAAACTAAGAGTTTACTATTCATAAACTAAACTAAGAGTTTACTATTCATAAACTAAACTAAGAGTTTACTATTCATAAACTAAACTAATAGATTACTATTCATAAACTAAACTAAGAGTTTACTATTCATAAACTAAACTAAGAGTTTACTATTCATAAACTAATAGATTACTATTCATAAACTAAACTAAGAGTTTACTATTCATAAACTAAACTAAGAGTTTACTATTCATAAACTAATAGATTACTATTCATAAACTAAACTAAGAGTTTACTATTCATAAACTAAACTAAGAGTTTACTATTCATAAACTAAGAGTTTACTATTCATAAACTAAACTAAGAGACTATTCATAAACTAAACTAAGAGATTACTATTCATAAACTAAGAGTTTACTATTCATAAACTAAACTAAGAGATTACTATTCATAAACTAAGAGCTTACTATTCATAAACTAAACTAATAGTTTACTATTCATAAACTAAACTAAGAGCTTACTATTCATAAACTAATAGTTTACTATTCATAAACTAATAGTTTACTATTCATAAACTAAGAGATTACTATTCATAAACTAAGAGATTACTATTCATAAACTAAGAGATTACTATTCATAAACTAAGAGATTACTATTCATAAACTAAGAGATTACTATTCATAAACTAATAGTTTACTATTCATAAACTAAGAGATTACTATTCATAAACTAAGAGATTACTATTCATAAACTAAGAGATTACTATTCATAAACTAAGAGATTACTATTCATAAACTAAGAGCTTACTATTCATAAACTAAGAGATTACTATTCATAAACTAAACTAAGAGCTTACTATTCATAAACTAATAGTTTACTATTCATAAACTAAGACCTTACTATTCATAAACTAAGAGTTTACTATTCATAAACTAAACTAATAGTTTACTATTCATAAACTAAGATATTACTATTCATAAACTAAGAGATTACTATTCATAAACTAAGAGATTACTATTCATAAACTAAGAGTTTACTATTCATAAACTAAACTAATAGTTTACTATTCATAAACTAAGAGTTTACTATTCATAAACTAAACTAATAGTTTACTATTCATAAACTAAGAGATTACTATTCATAAACTAAGAGATTACTATTCATAAACTAATAGCTTACTATTCATAAACTAAGAGATTACTATTCATAAACTAATAGCTTACTATTCATAAACTAAGAGATTACTATTCATAAACTAATAGCTTACTATTCATAAACTAAGAGATTACTATTCATAAACTAATAGATTACTATTCATAAACTAAACTAAGAGATTACTATTCATAAACTAAGAGATTACTATTCATAAACTAAACTAATAGTTTACTATTCATAAACTAAGAGATTACTATTCATAAACTAATAGTTTACTATTCATAAACTAAACTAAGAGATTACTATTCATAAACTAAGAGTTTACTATTCATAAACTAAACTAAGAGATTACTATTCATAAACTAAGAGTTTACTATTCATAAACTAAACTAAGAGATTACTATTCATAAACTAAACTAAGAGTTTACTATTCATAAACTAAACTAAGAGTTTACGATTCATAAACTAAACTAAGAGATTACTATTCATAAACTAAGAGTTTACTATTCATAAACTAAGAGTTTACTATTCATAAACTAAGAGTTTACTATTCATTTTACTATTCATAAACTAAGAGTTTACTATTCATAAACTAAGAGTTTACTATTCATAAACTAAGAGTTTACTATTCATAAACTGAGAGTTTACTATTCATAAACTGAGAGTTTACTATTCATAAACTAAGAGTTTACTATTCATAAACTGAGAGTTTACTATTCATAAACTAAACTAAGAGATTACTATTCATAAACTAAGAGTTTACTATTCATAAACTAAACTAAGAGCTTACTATTCATAAACTAATAGTTTACTATTCATAAACTAAGAGATTACTATTCATAAACTAAGAGATTACTATTCATAAACTAAGAGATTACTATTCATAAACTAAGAGTTTACTACTCATAAACTAATAGATTACTATTCATAAACTAAACTAATAGTTTACTATTCATAAACTAAGAGTTTACTATTCATAAACTAAACTAATAGTTTACTATTCATAAACTAAGAGATTACTATTCATAAACTAAGAGATTACTATTCATAAACTAATAGCTTACTATTCATAAACTAAGAGATTACTATTCATAAACTAATAGCTTACTATTCATAAACTAAGAGATTACTATTCATAAACTAATAGCTTACTATTCATAAACTAAGAGATTACTATTCATAAACTAATAGATTACTATTCATAAACTAAACTAAGAGATTACTATTCATAAACTAAGAGATTACTATTCATAAACTAAACTAATAGTTTACTATTCATAAACTAAGAGATTACTATTCATAAACTAATAGTTTACTATTCATAAACTAAACTAAGAGATTACTATTCATAAACTAAGAGTTTACTATTCATAAACTAAACTAAGAGATTACTATTCATAAACTAAGAGTTTACTATTCATAAACTAAACTAAGAGATTACTATTCATAAACTAAACTAAGAGTTTACTATTCATAAACTAAACTAAGAGTTTACGATTCATAAACTAAACTAAGAGATTACTATTCATAAACTAAGAGTTTACTATTCATAAACTAAGAGTTTACTATTCATAAACTAAGAGTTTACTATTCATTTTACTATTCATAAACTAAGAGTTTACTATTCATAAACTAAGAGTTTACTATTCATAAACTAAGAGTTTACTATTCATAAACTGAGAGTTTACTATTCATAAACTGAGAGTTTACTATTCATAAACTAAGAGTTTACTATTCATAAACTGAGAGTTTACTATTCATAAACTAAACTAAGAGATTACTATTCATAAACTAAGAGTTTACTATTCATAAACTAAACTAAGAGCTTACTATTCATAAACTAATAGTTTACTATTCATAAACTAAGAGATTACTATTCATAAACTAAGAGATTACTATTCATAAACTAAGAGATTACTATTCATAAACTAAGAGTTTACTACTCATAAACTAATAGATTACTATTCATAAACTAAACTAAGAGTTTACTATTCATAAACTAAGAGTTTACTATTCATAAACTAAACTAAGAGATTACTATTCATAAACTAAACTAATAGTTTACTATTCATAAACTAAGAGATTACTATTCATAAACTAATAGTTTACTATTCATAAACTAAACTAAGAGATTACTATTCATAAACTAAGAGTTTACTATTCATAAACTAAACTAAGAGATTACTATTCATAAACTAAGAGTTTACTATTCATAAACTAAACTAAGAGATTACTATTCATAAACTAAACTAAGAGTTTACTATTCATAAACTAAGAGTTTACTATTCATAAACTAAACTAAGAGATTACTATTCATAAACTAAGAGTTTACTATTCATAAACTAAGAGTTTACTATTCATAAACTAAGAGTTTACTATTCATTTTACTATTCATAAACTAAGAGTTTACTATTCATAAACTAAGAGTTTACTATTCATAAACTAAGAGTTTACTATTCATAAACTGAGAGTTTACTATTCATAAACTGAGAGTTTACTATTCATAAACTAAACTAAGAGCTTACTATTCATAAACTAATAGTTTACTATTCATAAACTAAGAGCTTACTATTCATAAACTAAGAGTTTACTATTCATAAACTAAACTAATAGTTTACTATTCATAAACTAAGAGATTACTATTCATAAACTAAGAGATTACTATTCATAAACTAATAGTTTACTATTCATAAACTAAGAGATTACTATTCATAAACTAAGAGATTACTATTCATAAACTAAGAGATTACTATTCATAAACTAAACTAAGAGTTTACTATTCATAAACTAAGAGATTACTATTCATAAACTAATAGATTACTATTCATAAACTAAACTAATAGCTTACTATTCATAAACTAAACTAAGAGATTACTATTCATAAACTAAGAGATTACTATTCATAAACTAAACTAATAGTTTACTATTCATAAACTAAGAGATTACTATTCATAAACTAAACTAATAGTTTACTATTCATAAACTAAGAGATTACTATTCATAAACTAATAGTTTACTATTCATAAACTAAACTAAGAGATTACTATTCATAAACTAAGAGTTTACTATTCATAAACTAAACTAAGAGATTACTATTCATAAACTAAGAGTTTACTATTCATAAACTAAACTAAGAGATTACTATTCATAAACTAAACTAAGAGTTTACTATTCATAAACTAAACTAAGAGATTACTATTCATAAACTAAGAGTTTACTATTCATAAACTAAACTAAGAGTTTACTATTCATAAACTAAGAGTTTACTATTCATAAACTAAGAGTTTACTATTCATAAACTAAGAGTTTACTATTCATAAACTGAGAGTTTACTATTCATAAACTAAGAGTTTACTATTCATAAACTAAACTAAGAGATTACTATTCATAAACTAAGAGTTTACTATTCATAAACTAAACTAAGAGATTACTATTCATAAACTAAGAGTTTACTATTCATAAACTAAACTAAGAGTTTACTATTCATAAACTAAGAGATTACTATTCATAAACTAAGAGTTTACTATTCATAAACTAAACTAAGAGTTTACTATTCATAAACTAAACTAAGAGTTTACTATTCATAAACTAAGAGATTACTATTCATAAACTAAGAGTTTACTATTCATAAACTAAGAGTTTACTATTCATAAACTAAACTGAGAGTTTACTATTCATAAACTAAACTAAGAGTTTACTATTCATAAACTAAGAGATTACTATTCATAAACTAAGAGATTACTATTCATAAACTAAGAGATTACTATTCATAAACTAAGAGATTACTATTCATAAACTAAGAGATTACTATTCATAAACTAAGAGTTTACTATTCATAAACTAAACTGAGAGTTTACTATTCATAAACTAAACTAAGAGTTTACTATTCATAAACTAAGAGATTACTATTCATAAACTAAACTAAGAGTTTACTATTCATAAACTAAACTAAGAGATTACTATTCATAAACTAAGAGATTACTATTCATAAACTAAGAGATGACTATTCATAAACTAATAGATTACTATTCATAAACTAAGAGTTTACTATTCATAAACTAAACTAAGAGTTTACTATTCATAAACTAAACTAAGAGTTTACTATTCATAAACTAATAGATTACTATTCATAAACTAAACTAAGAGATTACTATTCATAAACTAAACTAATAGATTACTATTCATAAACTAAACTAAGAGTTTACTATTCATAAACTAAACTAAGAGTTTACTATTCATAAACTAAACTAAGAGTTTACTATTCATAAACTAAACTAAGAGTTTACTATTCATAAACTAAACTAATAGATTACTATTCATAAACTAAACTAAGAGTTTACTATTCATAAACTAAACTAAGAGTTTACTATTCATAAACTAATAGATTACTATTCATAAACTAAACTAAGAGTTTACTATTCATAAACTAAACTAAGAGTTTACTATTCATAAACTAATAGATTACTATTCATAAACTAAACTAAGAGTTTACTATTCATAAACTAAACTAAGAGTTTACTATTCATAAACTAAGAGTTTACTATTCATAAACTAAACTAAGAGACTATTCATAAACTAAACTAAGAGATTACTATTCATAAACTAAGAGTTTACTATTCATAAACTAAACTAAGAGATTACTATTCATAAACTAAGAGTTTACTATTCATAAACTAAACTAAGAGATTACTATTCATAAACTAAGAGTTTACTATTCATAAACTAAACTAAGAGATTACTATTCATAAACTAAACTAAGAGTTTACTATTCATAAACTAAACTAAGAGTTTACGATTCATAAACTAAACTAAGAGATTACTATTCATAAACTAAGAGTTTACTATTCATAAACTAAGAGTTTACTATTCATAAACTAAGAGTTTACTATTCATTTTACTATTCATAAACTAAGAGTTTACTATTCATAAACTAAGAGTTTACTATTCATAAACTAAGAGTTTACTATTCATAAACTGAGAGTTTACTATTCATAAACTGAGAGTTTACTATTCATAAACTAAGAGTTTACTATTCATAAACTGAGAGTTTACTATTCATAAACTAAACTAAGAGATTACTATTCATAAACTAAGAGTTTACTATTCATAAACTAATAGTTTACTATTCATAAACTAAGAGATTACTATTCATAAACTAAGAGATTACTATTCATAAACTAAGAGATTACTATTCATAAACTAAGAGTTTACTACTCATAAACTAATAGATTACTATTCATAAACTAAACTAAGAGTTTACTATTCATAAACTAAGAGTTTACTATTCATAAACTAAACTAAGAGATTACTATTCATAAACTAAACTAATAGTTTACTATTCATAAACTAAGAGATTACTATTCATAAACTAATAGTTTACTATTCATAAACTAAACTAAGAGATTACTATTCATAAACTAAGAGTTTACTATTCATAAACTAAACTAAGAGATTACTATTCATAAACTAAGAGTTTACTATTCATAAACTAAACTAAGAGATTACTATTCATAAACTAAACTAAGAGTTTACTATTCATAAACTAAGAGTTTACTATTCATAAACTAAACTAAGAGATTACTATTCATAAACTAAGAGTTTACTATTCATAAACTAAGAGTTTACTATTCATAAACTAAGAGTTTACTATTCATTTTACTATTCATAAACTAAGAGTTTACTATTCATAAACTAAGAGTTTACTATTCATAAACTAAGAGTTTACTATTCATAAACTGAGAGTTTACTATTCATAAACTGAGAGTTTACTATTCATAAACTAAACTAAGAGCTTACTATTCATAAACTAATAGTTTACTATTCATAAACTAAGAGCTTACTATTCATAAACTAAGAGTTTACTATTCATAAACTAAACTAATAGTTTACTATTCATAAACTAAGAGATTACTATTCATAAACTAAGAGATTACTATTCATAAACTAATAGTTTACTATTCATAAACTAAGAGATTACTATTCATAAACTAAGAGATTACTATTCATAAACTAAGAGATTACTATTCATAAACTAAACTAAGAGTTTACTATTCATAAACTAAGAGATTACTATTCATAAACTAATAGATTACTATTCATAAACTAAACTAATAGCTTACTATTCATAAACTAAACTAAGAGATTACTATTCATAAACTAAGAGATTACTATTCATAAACTAAACTAATAGTTTACTATTCATAAACTAAGAGATTACTATTCATAAACTAAACTAATAGTTTACTATTCATAAACTAAGAGATTACTATTCATAAACTAATAGTTTACTATTCATAAACTAAACTAAGAGATTACTATTCATAAACTAAGAGTTTACTATTCATAAACTAAACTAAGAGATTACTATTCATAAACTAAGAGTTTACTATTCATAAACTAAACTAAGAGATTACTATTCATAAACTAAACTAAGAGTTTACTATTCATAAACTAAACTAAGAGATTACTATTCATAAACTAAGAGTTTACTATTCATAAACTAAACTAAGAGTTTACTATTCATAAACTAAGAGTTTACTATTCATAAACTAAGAGTTTACTATTCATAAACTAAGAGTTTACTATTCATAAACTGAGAGTTTACTATTCATAAACTAAGAGTTTACTATTCATAAACTAAACTAAGAGATTACTATTCATAAACTAAGAGTTTACTATTCATAAACTAAACTAAGAGATTACTATTCATAAACTAAGAGTTTACTATTCATAAACTAAACTAAGAGTTTACTATTCATAAACTAAGAGATTACTATTCATAAACTAAGAGTTTACTATTCATAAACTAAACTAAGAGTTTACTATTCATAAACTAAACTAAGAGTTTACTATTCATAAACTAAGAGATTACTATTCATAAACTAAGAGTTTACTATTCATAAACTAAGAGTTTACTATTCATAAACTAAACTGAGAGTTTACTATTCATAAACTAAACTAAGAGTTTACTATTCATAAACTAAGAGATTACTATTCATAAACTAAGAGATTACTATTCATAAACTAAGAGATTACTATTCATAAACTAAGAGATTACTATTCATAAACTAAGAGATTACTATTCATAAACTAAGAGTTTACTATTCATAAACTAAACTGAGAGTTTACTATTCATAAACTAAACTAAGAGTTTACTATTCATAAACTAAGAGATTACTATTCATAAACTAAACTAAGAGTTTACTATTCATAAACTAAACTAAGAGATTACTATTCATAAACTAAGAGATTACTATTCATAAACTAAGAGATGACTATTCATAAACTAATAGATTACTATTCATAAACTAAGAGTTTACTATTCATAAACTAAACTAAGAGTTTACTATTCATAAACTAAACTAAGAGTTTACTATTCATAAACTAATAGATTACTATTCATAAACTAAACTAAGAGATTACTATTCATAAACTAAACTAATAGATTACTATTCATAAACTAAACTAAGAGTTTACTATTCATAAACTAAACTAAGAGTTTACTATTCATAAACTAAACTAAGAGTTTACTATTCATAAACTAAACTAAGAGTTTACTATTCATAAACTAAACTAATAGATTACTATTCATAAACTAAACTAAGAGTTTACTATTCATAAACTAAACTAAGAGTTTACTATTCATAAACTAATAGATTACTATTCATAAACTAAACTAAGAGTTTACTATTCATAAACTAAACTAAGAGTTTACTATTCATAAACTAATAGATTACTATTCATAAACTAAACTAAGAGTTTACTATTCATAAACTAAACTAAGAGTTTACTATTCATAAACTAAGAGTTTACTATTCATAAACTAAACTAAGAGACTATTCATAAACTAAACTAAGAGATTACTATTCATAAACTAAGAGTTTACTATTCATAAACTAAACTAAGAGATTACTATTCATAAACTAAGAGCTTACTATTCATAAACTAAACTAATAGTTTACTATTCATAAACTAAACTAAGAGCTTACTATTCATAAACTAATAGTTTACTATTCATAAACTAATAGTTTACTATTCATAAACTAAGAGATTACTATTCATAAACTAAGAGATTACTATTCATAAACTAAGAGATTACTATTCATAAACTAAGAGATTACTATTCATAAACTAAGAGATTACTATTCATAAACTAAGAGATTACTATTCATAAACTAAGAGATTACTATTCATAAACTAAGAGATTACTATTCATAAACTAAGAGATTACTATTCATAAACTAAGAGATTACTATTCATAAACTAAGAGCTTACTATTCATAAACTAAGAGATTACTATTCATAAACTAAACTAAGAGCTTACTATTCATAAACTAATAGTTTACTATTCATAAACTAAGACCTTACTATTCATAAACTAAGAGTTTACTATTCATAAACTAAACTAATAGTTTACTATTCATAAACTAAGATATTACTATTCATAAACTAAGAGATTACTATTCATAAACTAAGAGATTACTATTCATAAACTAAGAGTTTACTATTCATAAACTAAACTAATAGTTTACTATTCATAAACTAAGAGTTTACTATTCATAAACTAAACTAATAGTTTACTATTCATAAACTAAGAGATTACTATTCATAAACTAAGAGATTACTATTCATAAACTAATAGCTTACTATTCATAAACTAAGAGATTACTATTCATAAACTAATAGCTTACTATTCATAAACTAAGAGATTACTATTCATAAACTAATAGCTTACTATTCATAAACTAAGAGATTACTATTCATAAACTAATAGATTACTATTCATAAACTAAACTAAGAGATTACTATTCATAAACTAAGAGATTACTATTCATAAACTAAACTAATAGTTTACTATTCATAAACTAAGAGATTACTATTCATAAACTAATAGTTTACTATTCATAAACTAAACTAAGAGATTACTATTCATAAACTAAGAGTTTACTATTCATAAACTAAACTAAGAGATTACTATTCATAAACTAAGAGTTTACTATTCATAAACTAAACTAAGAGATTACTATTCATAAACTAAACTAAGAGTTTACTATTCATAAACTAAACTAAGAGTTTACGATTCATAAACTAAACTAAGAGATTACTATTCATAAACTAAGAGTTTACTATTCATAAACTAAGAGTTTACTATTCATAAACTAAGAGTTTACTATTCATTTTACTATTCATAAACTAAGAGTTTACTATTCATAAACTAAGAGTTTACTATTCATAAACTAAGAGTTTACTATTCATAAACTGAGAGTTTACTATTCATAAACTGAGAGTTTACTATTCATAAACTAAGAGTTTACTATTCATAAACTGAGAGTTTACTATTCATAAACTAAACTAAGAGATTACTATTCATAAACTAAGAGTTTACTATTCATAAACTAAACTAAGAGCTTACTATTCATAAACTAATAGTTTACTATTCATAAACTAAGAGATTACTATTCATAAACTAAGAGATTACTATTCATAAACTAAGAGATTACTATTCATAAACTAAGAGTTTACTACTCATAAACTAATAGATTACTATTCATAAACTAAACTAATAGTTTACTATTCATAAACTAAGAGTTTACTATTCATAAACTAAACTAATAGTTTACTATTCATAAACTAAGAGATTACTATTCATAAACTAAGAGATTACTATTCATAAACTAATAGCTTACTATTCATAAACTAAGAGATTACTATTCATAAACTAATAGCTTACTATTCATAAACTAAGAGATTACTATTCATAAACTAATAGCTTACTATTCATAAACTAAGAGATTACTATTCATAAACTAATAGATTACTATTCATAAACTAAACTAAGAGATTACTATTCATAAACTAAGAGATTACTATTCATAAACTAAACTAATAGTTTACTATTCATAAACTAAGAGATTACTATTCATAAACTAATAGTTTACTATTCATAAACTAAACTAAGAGATTACTATTCATAAACTAAGAGTTTACTATTCATAAACTAAACTAAGAGATTACTATTCATAAACTAAGAGTTTACTATTCATAAACTAAACTAAGAGATTACTATTCATAAACTAAACTAAGAGTTTACTATTCATAAACTAAACTAAGAGTTTACTATTCATAAACTAAACTAAGAGATTACTATTCATAAACTAAGAGTTTACTATTCATAAACTAAGAGTTTACTATTCATAAACTAAGAGTTTACTATTCATTTTACTATTCATAAACTAAGAGTTTACTATTCATAAACTAAGAGTTTACTATTCATAAACTAAGAGTTTACTATTCATAAACTGAGAGTTTACTATTCATAAACTGAGAGTTTACTATTCATAAACTAAAACTATTCATAAACTGAGAGTTTACTATTCATAAACTAAACTAAGAGATTACTATTCATAAACTAAGAGTTTACTATTCATAAACTAAACTAAGAGCTTACTATTCATAAACTAATAGTTTACTATTCATAAACTAAGAGATTACTATTCATAAACTAAGAGATTACTATTCATAAACTAAGAGATTACTATTCATAAACTAAGAGTTTACTACTCATAAACTAATAGATTACTATTCATAAACTAAACTAAGAGTTTACTATTCATAAGAGTTTACTATTCATAAACTAAACTAAGAGATTACTATTCATAAACTAAACTAATAGTTTACTATTCATAAACTAAGAGATTACTATTCATAAACTAATAGTTTACTATTCTAAACTAAGAGATTACTATTCATAAACTAAGAGTTTACTATTCATAAACTAAACTAAGAGATTACTATTCATAAACTAAGAGTTTACTATTCATAAACTAAACTAAGAGATTACTATTCATAAACTAAACTAAGAGTTTACTATTCATAAACTAAGAGTTTACTATTCATAAACTAAACTAAGAGATTACTATTCATAAACTAAGAGTTTACTATTCATAAACTAAGAGTTTACTATTCATAAACTAAGAGTTTACTATTCATTTTACTATTCATAAACTAAGAGTTTACTATTCATAAACTAAGAGTTTACTATTCATAAACTAAGAGTTTACTATTCATAAACTGAGAGTTTACTATTCATAAACTGAGAGTTTACTATTCATAAACTAAGAGTTTACTATTCATAAACTAAACTAAGAGTTTACTATTCATAAACTAAGAGTTTACTATTCATAAACTAAGAGACTATTCATAAACTAAGAGACTATTCATAAACTAATAGTTTACTATTCATAAACTAAACTGAGAGTTTACTATTCATAAACTAATAGTTTACTATTCATAAACTAAGAGTTTACTATTTATAAACTAAACTAAGAGATTACTATTCATAAACTAATAGTTTACTATTCATAAACTAAGAGTTTACTATTCATAAACTAAACTAAGAGATTACTATTCATAAACTAAGAGTTTACTATTCATAAACTAAACTAAGAGATGACTATTCATAAACTAAACTGAGAGTTTACTATTCATAAACTAATAGTTTACTATTCATAAACTAAACTAAGAGATTACTATTCATAAACTAAGAGTTTACTATTCATAAACTAAACTAAGAGTTTACTATTCATAAACTAAGAGATTACTATTCATAAACTAAGAGACTATTCATAAACTAAACTAATAGTTTACTATTCATAAACTAAACTAAGAGATTACTATTCATAAACTAAGAGTTTACTATTCATAAACTAAACTAAGAGATTACTATTCATAAACTAAACTGAGAGTTTACTATTCATAAACTGAGAGTTTACTATTCATAAACTAAGAGTTTACTATTCATAAACTAAGAGTTTACTATTCATAAACTAAACTGAGAGTTTACTATTCATAAACTAAGAGTTTACTATTCATAAACTAAACTGAGAGTTTACTATTCATAAACTAAGAGATTACTATTCATAAACTAAACTGAGAGTTTACTATTCATAAACTAAACTAAGAGTTTACTATTCATAAACTAAGAGATTACTATTCATAAACTAAGAGATTACTATTCATAAACTAAGAGATTACTATTCATAAACTAAGAGATTACTATTCATAAACTAAGAGTTTACTATTCATAAACTAAGAGATTACTATTCATAAACTAAACTGAGAGTTTACTATTCATAAACTAAACTAAGAGTTTACTATTCATAAACTAAGAGTTTACTATTCATAAACTAAACTAAGAGTTTACTATTCATAAACTAAGAGTTTACTATTCATAAACTAAACTAAGAGATTACTATTCATAAACTAAACTAAGAGTTTACTATTCATAAACTAAACTAAGAGTTTACTATTCATAAACTAAGAGTTTACTATTCATAAACTAAACTAAGAGTTTACTATTCATAAACTAAACTAAGAGTTTACTATTCATAAACTAAGAGTTTACTATTCATAAACTAAGAGATTACTATTCATAAACTAAACTAATAGATTACTATTCATAAACTAAACTAAGAGTTTACTATTCATAAACTAAACTAAGAGTTTACTATTCATAAACTAATAGATTACTATTCATAAACTAAACTAAGAGTTTACTATTCATAAACTAAACTAAGAGTTTACTATTCATAAACTAATAGATTACTATTCATAAACTAAACTAAGAGTTTACTATTCATAAACTAAACTAAGAGTTTACTATTCATAAACTAAGAGTTTACTATTCATAAACTAAACTAAGAGACTATTCATAAACTAAACTAAGAGATTACTATTCATAAACTAAGAGTTTACTATTCATAAACTAAACTAAGAGATTACTATTCATAAACTAAGAGTTTTACTATTCATAAACTAAACTAAGAGTTTACTATTCATAAACTAAACTAAGAGTTTACTATTCATAAACTAATAGTTTACTATTCATAAACTAAGAGATTACTATTCATAAACTAAGAGATTACTATTCATAGAGATTACTATTCATAAAAGAGATTACTATTCATAAACTAAGAGATTACTATTCATAAACTAAGAGTTTACTATTCATAAACTAAGAGTTTACTATTCATAAACTAAGAGATTACTATTCATAAACTAAGAGATTACTATTCATAAACTAAGAGATTACTATTCATAAACTAAGAGATTACTATTCATAAACTAAGAGCTTACTATTTAAACTATTCATCATAAACTAAACTAAGAGCTTACTATTCATAAACTAATAGTTTACTATTCATAAACTAAGACCTTACTATTCATAAACTAAGAGTTTACTATTCATAAACTAAACTAATAGTTTACTATTCATAAACTAAGATATTACTATTCATAAACTAAGAGATTACTATTCATAAACTAAGAGATTACTATTCATAAACTAAGAGTTTACTATTCATAAACTAAACTAATAGTTTACTATTCATAAACTAAGAGTTTACTATTCATAAACTAAACTAATAGTTTACTATTCATAAACTAAGAGATTACTATTCATAAACTAAGAGATTACTATTCATAAACTAATAGCTTACTATTCATAAACTAAGAGATTACTATTCATAAACTAATAACTATTCATAAACTAAGAGATTACTATTCATAAACTAATAGCTTACTATTCATAAACTAAGAGATTACTATTCATAAACTAATAGATTACTATTCATAAACTAAACTAAGAGATTACTATTCATAAACTAAGAGATTACTATTCATAAACTAAACTAATAGTTTACTATTCATAAACTAAGAGATTACTATTCATAAACTAATAGTTTACTATTCATAAACTAAACTAAGAGATTACTATTCATAAACTAAGAGTTTACTATTCATAAACTAAACTAAGAGATTACTATTCATAAACTAAGAGTTTACTATTCATAAACTAAACTAAGAGATTACTATTCATAAACTAAACTAAGAGTTTACTATTCATAAACTAAACTAAGAGTTTACGATTCATAAACTAAACTAAGAGATTACTATTCATAAACTAAGAGTTTACTATTCATAAACTAAGAGTTTACTATTCATAAACTAAGAGTTTACTATTCATTTTACTATTCATAAACTAAGAGTTTACTATTCATAAACTAAGAGTTTACTATTCATAAACTGAGAGTTTACTATTCATAAACTGAGAGTTTACTATTCATAAACTAAGAGTTTACTATTCATAAACTAAACTAAGAGTTTACTATTCATAAACTAAGAGTTTACTATTCATAAACTAAGAGACTATTCATAAACTAAGAGACTATTCATAAACTAATAGTTTACTATTCATAAACTAAACTGAGAGTTTACTATTCATAAACTAATAGTTTACTATTCATAAACTAAGAGTTTACTATTCATAAACTAAACTAAGAGATTACTATTCATAAACTAATAGTTTACTATTCATAAACTAAGAGTTTACTATTCATAAACTAAACTAAGAGATTACTATTCATAAACTAAGAGTTTACTATTCATAAACTAAACTAAGAGATGACTATTCATAAACTAAACTGAGAGTTTACTATTCATAAACTAATAGTTTACTATTCATAAACTAAACTAAGAGATTACTATTCATAAACTAAGAGTTTACTATTCATAAACTAAACTAAGAGTTTACTATTCATAAACTAAGAGATTACTATTCATAAACTAAGAGACTATTCATAAACTAAACTAATAGTTTACTATTCATAAACTAAACTAAGAGATTACTATTCATAAACTAAGAGTTTACTATTCATAAACTAAACTAGAGATTACTATTCATAAACTAAACTGAGAGTTTACTATTCATAAACTGAGAGTTTACTATTCATAAACTAAGAGTTTACTATTCATAAACTAAGAGTTTACTATTCATAAACTAAACTGAGAGTTTACTATTCATAAACTAAGAGTTTACTATTCATAAACTAAACTGAGAGTTTACTATTCATAAACTAAGAGATTACTATTCATAAACTAAACTGAGAGTTTACTATTCATAAACTAAACTAAGAGTTTACTATTCATAAACTAAGAGATTACTATTCATAAACTAAGAGATTACTATTCATAAACTAAGAGATTACTATTCATAAACTAAGAGATTACTATTCATAAACTAAACTAAGAGTTTACTATTCATAAACTAAGAGATTACTATTCATAAACTAAACTGAGAGTTTACTATTCATAAACTAAACTAAGAGTTTACTATTCATAAACTAAGAGTTTACTATTCATAAACTAAACTAAGAGTTTACTATTCATAAACTAAGAGTTTACTATTCATAAACTAAACTAAGAGATTACTATTCATAAACTAAACTAAGAGTTTACTATTCATAAACTAAACTAAGAGTTTACTATTCATAAACTAAGAGTTTACTATTCATAAACTAAACTAAGAGTTTACTATTCATAAACTAAACTAAGAGTTTACTATTCATAAACTAAGAGTTTACTATTCATAAACTAAGAGATTACTATTCATAAACTAAGAGATTACTATTCATAAACTAAGAGATTACTATTCATAAACTAAGAGATTACTATTCATAAACTAATAGCTTACTATTCATAAACTAAACTAAGAGATTACTATTCATAAACTAAGAGTTTACTATTCATAAACTAAACTAAGAGATTACTATTCATAAACTAAGAGATTACTATTCATAAACTAAGAGATTACTATTCATAAACTAAGAGATGACTATTCATAAACTAATAGATTACTATTCATAAACTAAACTAAGAGTTTACTATTCATAAACTAATAGATTACTATTCATAAACTAAGAGTTTACTATTCATAAACTAAGAGTTTACTATTCATAAACTAAGAGTTTACTATTCATAAACTAAGAGATTACTATTCATAAACTAAGAGTTTACTATTCATAAACTAAGAGTTTACTACTCAAAACCTATAATGTGACCTATTTTGTAACCTTAGTGCTGTTCAAACTACAGAGGAGACTAATTTTTACTTTACACCACCCTTAACCTGCCAGTCAACTCTGCACCCTGTCTACAGAGGAGAATCATTTTTACTTTACACCACCCTTAACCTGCCAGTCAACTCTGCACCCTGTCTACAGAGGAGAATCATTTTTACTTTACACCACCCTTAACCTGCCAGTCAACTCTGCACCCTGTCTACAGAGGAGACTCATTTTTACTTTACACCACCTCTTAACCTGCCAGTCAACTCTGCACCCCGTTGAACTATACAGTCGACAACGTCTAGGGATGAGTCCCCGATCTGACGTCAAAACTCCACATTAAACAAGGGGTCGGCAGGTAGCCTAGTGGTTAGGGCGTTGGACTAGTAACCGAAAGGTTGCTGGATCAAATCCCTGAGCTGACCAGGTAAAAATCTGTCGTTCTGCCCCTGAACAAGGCAGTTAACCCACTGTTCCTAGGCCTTCATTGTAAAAATAATAATTTGTTGTTAACTGACCTGCCAAGTTAAATAAAGGTCACAGTCAGCCCACTGACCTCAACCCAGAGTCTCTCAGAGCGTTCACAGGGAGAGAGACAGATGGAGACGTGGGGAGAGACACAGATGGAGACGGGGAGAGAGACAGATGGAGACGGGGAGAGAGACAGATGGAGACGGGGAGAGAGACGATGGAGACGGGGAGAGAGACAGATGGAGACGGGGAGAGAGACAGATGGAGACGGGGAGAGAGAGAGATGGAGACGGGGAGAGAGAGACAGATGGAGACGGGGAGAGAGACAGATGGAGACGGGGAGAGAGACAGATGGAGACGTGGAGAGAGAGATGGAGACGGGGAGAGAGAGAGATGGAGACGGGGAGAGAGACAGATGGAGACGGGGAGAGAGAGATGGAGACGGGGAGAGAGACAGATGGAGACGGGGAGAGAGAGACAGATGGAGACGGGGAGAGAGAGACAGATGGAGACGGGGAGAGAGAGACAGATGGAGACGGGGAGAGAGACAGATGGAGACGGGGAGAGAGAGACAGATGGAGACGGGGAGAGAGAGACAGATGGAGACGGGAGAGAGAGACAGATGGAGACGGGGAGAGAGAGACAGATGGAGACGGGGAGAGAGAGACAGATGGAGACGGGGAGAGAGACAGATGGAGACGGGGAGAGAGAGACAGATGGAGACGGGGGAGAGAGACAGATGGAGACGGGGGAGAGAGACAGATGGAGACGGGGAGAGAGAGACAGATGGAGACGGGGAGAGAGAGACAGATGGAGACGGGGAGAGAGAGACAGATGGAGACGGGGAGAGAGAGATGGAGACGGGGAGAGAGACAGATGGAGACGGAGAGAGAGAGACAGATGGAGACGGGGAGAGAGACAGATGGAGACGGGGGAGAGAGACATTTTTGTTTTACATTTTTTATACTATACAACGATTTGGTTGAAATGTTGTCTTGAAGACAACATTCAGAACAAAAAAATGAAGCAAGACAAGCAGCTCCTTCCCCTCCGTATCTCCCTCACCCCAGTTGTGTCCCGAGCGCTCTACCCTTCCCCTCCGTATCTCCCTCACCCCAGTTGTGTCCCGAGCGCTCTACATCGACGCGCTGCGTGCGCCAACAGGAATAATAAAAAACGTATATAAAAAACAAATCTAACTGATGGGATACATTCCTTGTCAAATCACAACCGTTTTATCACAAATTGGAAATGGACTGGTTGACTGAAGTAGGGAAATATGTATTCCAACATTGAGCTGCACTTTTGAAATAAATGTCAATTACATTTTTGCGTTATTTTTTTTCGCTTAGGTTACTTTGCGATTTGACACCTAGTTACCGCAGCCACAGAGTCAAAATTGGCGATATATCGTAAAAATTCCTGAAAACAAAAATGTGCTTTTTAAGGGTTAAAAACAGAAAGTAAACGAAATTATAGAAACGGGCTTTAAACTTTGTGGCTGTGGTAACTAACATTAGTGACGACCCTACTTTGCAAACCGCTAGTGGCATTTAGAATTGATCAGTGTAGGCTATTACCCGCTAAATATAGACAGGTTCCACACTGAAAATATGCAAAAACATGAGTTTGATAAAGTCAAAGAGCGTATTTTCATCAATCATTCATCCCAGGTCTACTCACCAGACAGATGTCTTGGCCATAATTCATCCCCATGCAGTGTTCGCTGTAGAATTGGTCACCCATTTCCAAGGTACAGGCCAAAAAATCAACTAAATCAGACATCTGTTTATCAAAAAAGATAGATAGATTTTGGTTTGTAACCCTGAACTCAACTCAACATATTGAGGCTCGTTTCAAATGATCCCTCTGTGAGATTAACTGTTCCAGCCGGGAGATACACATCTCTTCTCTCTGTTCAAATGTATTTATAAAGCCCATTTTACATCAGCTGATATCTCAAAGTGCTGTACAGAAACTCAGCCTAAAACCCCAAACAGCAAGCAATGCAGGTGTAGAAGCACGGTGGCTAGGAAAAACTCCCTAGGAACCAGGCTATGAGGGGTGGCCAGTCCTCTTCTGGCTGTGCCGGGTGGAGATTATAAACCTAGAGAGGAACCAGGCTATGAGGGGTGGCCAGTCCTCTTCTGGCTGTGCCGGGTGGAGATTATAACAGAACATGGCCAAGATGTTCAAATGTTCATAGATGACCAGCAGGGTCAAATAATAATAATCACAGTGGTTGTAGAGGGAGCAACAGGTCAGCACCTCAGGAGTAAATGTCAGTTGGCTTTTCATAGCCGACCATTCAGAGTATCTCTACCACTCCTGCTGTCTCTAGAGAGTTGAAAACAGCAGGTCTGGGACAGGTAGCACGTCCGGTGAACAGGTCAGGGTTCCATTAGCAGATGTTATTGGTCACACACACATGGTTAGCAGATGTTATTGGTCACATGGTTAGCAGATGTTATTGGTCACATACACATGGTTAGCAGATGTTATTGGTCACATACACATGGTTAGCAGATGTTACTGGTCACATACACATGGTTAGCAGGTGTTATTGGTCACATACACATGGTTAGCAGATGTTATTGGTCACATACACATGGTTAGCAGATGTTATTGGTCACATACACATGGTTAGCAGATGTTATTGGTCACACACACATGGTTAGCAGATGTTATTGGTCACATGGTTAGCAGATGTTATTGGTCACATGGTTAGCAGATGTTATTGGTCACATGGTTAGCAGATGTTATTGGTCACATGGTTAGCAGATGTTATTGGTCACATGGTCAGCAGATGTTATTGGTCACATACACATGGTTAGCAGATGTTATTGGTCACATACACATGGTTAGCAGATGTTATTGGTCACATACCCATGGTTAGCAGATGTTATTGGTCACATACACATGGTTAGCAGATGTTATTGGTCACATACCCATGGTTAGCAGATGTTATTGGTCACATACCCATGGTTAGCAGATGTTATTGGTCACATACACATGGTTAGCAGATGTTATTGGTCACATGGTTAGCAGATGTTATTGGTCACATACACACGGTTTTAGCAGATGTTATTGGTCACATGGTTAGCAGATGTTATTGGTCACATACACATGGTTAGCAGATGTTATTGGTCACATACACAGGGTTAGCAGATGTTATTGGTCACATGGTTAGCAGATGTTATTGGTCACATACACATGGTTAGCAGATGTTATTGGTCACATGGTTAGCAGATGTTATTGGTCACATGGTTAGCAGATGTTATTGGTCACATGGTTAGCAGATGTTATTGGTCACATGGTTAGCATATGTTATTGGTCACATGGTTAGCAGATGTTATTGGTCACACACACATGGTTAGCAGATGTTATTGGTCACATACACATGGTTAGCAGATGTTATTGGTCACATGGTTAGCAGATGTTATTGGTCACATGGTTAGCAGATGTTATTGGTCACATGGTTAGCAGATGTTATTGGTCACATGGTTAGCAGATGTTATTGGTCACACACACATGGTTAGCAGATGTTATTGGTCACATGGTTAGCAGATGTTATTGGTCACATGGTTAGCAGATGTTATTGGTCACATGGTTAGCAGATGTTATTGGTCACACACACATGGTTAGCAGATGTTATTGGTCACATACACATGGTTAGCAGATGTTAATGGTCACATACACATGGTTAGCAGATGTTATTGGTCACATACACATGGTTAGCAGATGTTAATGGTCACATACACATGGTTAGCAGATGTTATTGGTCACATACACATGGTTGGCAGATGTTAATGGTCACATACACATGGTTAGCAGATGTTATTGGTCACATACACATGGTTAGCAGATGTTATTGGTCACATACACATGGTTAGCAGATGTTAATGGTCACATACACATGGTTAGCAGATGTTAATGGTCACATACACATGGTTAGCAGATGTTATTGGTCACATACACATGGTTAGCAGATGTTAATGGTCACATACACATGGTTAGCAGATGTTATTGGTCACATACACATGGTTGGCAGATGTTAATGGTCACATACACATGGTTAGCAGATGTTATTGGTCACATACACATGGTTAGCAGATGTTATTGGTCACATACACATGGTTAGCAGATGTTATTGGCCACATACACATGGTTAGCAGATGTTATTGGTCACATACACATGGTTAGTAGATGTTATTGGTCACATACACATGGTTAGCAGATGTTAATGGTCACATACACATGGTTAGCAGATGTTAATGGTCACATACACATGGTTAGCAGATGTTAATGGTCACATACACATGGTTAGCAGATGTTATTGGTCACATGGTTAGCAGATGTTATTGGTCACATGGTTAGCAGATGTTATTGGTCACATGGTTAGCAGATGTTATTGGTCACACACACATGGTTAGCAGATGTTATTGGTCACATGGTTAGCAGATGTTATTGGTCACATGGTCAGCAGATGTTATTGGTCACATACACATGGTTAGCAGATGTTATTGGTCACATACACATGGTTAGCAGATGTTATTGGTCACATACACATGGTTAGCAGATGTTATTGGTCACATACACATGGTTAGCAGATGTTAATGGTCACATACACATGGTTAGCAGATGTTATTGGTCACATACACATGGTTAGCAGATGTTAATGGTCACATACACATGGTTAGCAGATGTTATTGGTCACATACACATGGTTAGCAGATGTTATTGGTCACATACACATGGTTAGCAGATGTTATTGGTCACATACACATGGTTAGCAGATGGTATTGGTCACATACACATGGTTAGCAGATGTTATTGGTCACATACACATGGTTAGCAGATGTTATTGGTCACATACACATGGTTAGCAGATGTTATTGGTCACATACACATGGTTAGCAGATGTTATTGGTCACATACACATGGTTAGCAGATGTTATTTGTCACATACACATGGTTAGCAGATGTTATTGGTCACATGGTTAGCAGATGTTATTGGTCACATACACATGGTTAGCAGATGTTATTGGTCACATACACATGGTTAGCAGATGTTATTGGTCACATACACATGGTTAGCAGATGTTATTTGTCACATACACATGGTTAGTAGATGTTAATGGTCACATACACATGGTTAGCAGATGTTATTTGTCACATACACATGGTTAGCAGATGTTAATGTGAGTGTAGTGAAATGCTTGTGCTTCTAGTTCCGACAGTGCAGTAATAACCAACGAGTAATCTAACTAACAAATTCCCAACAACTACCTTATACACACAAGTGTAAGGGGATAAAGAATATGTACATAAAGATATATGAATGAGTGATGGTACAGAACGGCATAGGCAAGGTGCAGTAGATGGTATCGAGTACAGTATATACATATGAGATGAGTAATGTAGGGTATGTAAACATTATATTAAGATGGCAAGACGCAGTAGATGGTATAGAGTACAGTATAGATGGTATAGAGTACAGTATAGATGGTATAGAGTACAGTATAGATGGTGTAGAGTATAGATGGTATAGAGTACAGTATAGATGGTATAGAGTACAGTATAGATGGTATAGAGTAGATGGTATAGAGTACAGTATAGATGGTATAGAGTACAGTATATACATATGAGATGAGTAGGGTATGTAAACATATAGAAGTGGCATTGTTTAAAGTCTACTGTGGTGTCACTGCACTGTGGTGTCACTACTGTGGTGTCACTAATGTGGTGTCACTAATGTGGTGTCACTCTACTGTGGTGTCACTACTGTGGTGTCACTAATGTGGTGTCACTGCACTGTGGTGTCACTCTACTGTGGTGTCACTCTACTGTGGTGTCAATGCACTGTGGTGTCACTGCACTGTGGTGTCACTGCACTGTGGTGTCACTACTGTGGTGTCATTAATGTGGTGTCACTGCACTGTGGTGTCACTCTACTGTGGTGTCACTACTGTGGTGTCACTAATTGTGGTGTCACTGCACTGTGGTGTCACTCTACTGTGGTGTCACTCTACTGTGGTGTCAATGCACTGTGGTGTCACTGCACTGTGGTGTCACTACTGTGGTGCCACTACTGTGGTGTCACTCTACTGTGGTGTCACTGCACTGTGGTGTCACTGCACTGTGGTGTCACTAATGTGGTGTCACTGCACTGTGGTGTCACTAATGTGGTGTCACTAATGTGGTGTCAATGCACTGTGGTGTCACTCTACTGTGGTGTCAATGCACTGTGGTGTCACTCTACTCTGGTGTCACTGCACTGTGGTGTCACTCTACTGTGGTGTCACTGCACTGTGGTGTCACTCTACTGTGGTGTCACTAATGTGGTGTCACTCTACTGTGGTGTCTCTGTGCTGTGGTGTCACTACTGTGGTATCACTCTACTGTGGTGTCACTGCACTGGGGTGTCTGCGCTGTGGTGTCACTCTACTGTAATGTCACTCTACTGTGGTGTCACTCTACTGTGGTGTCACTTCACTATGGTGTCACTACTGTGGTGTCACTGCACTGTGGTGTCACCCTACTGTGGTGTCACTCTACTGTAGTGTCACTGCACTGGGGTGTCTGCACTGTGGTGTCTCTGCGCTGTGGTGTCACTCTACTGTAATGTCACTCTACTGTAATGTCACTTCACTGTGGTGTCACTTCACTGTGGTGTCACTCTACTGTGGTGTCACTACTGTGGTGTCACTCTACTGTGGTGTCACTCTACTGTGGTGTCTCTGTGCTGTGGTGTCACTCTACTGTGGTATCACTCTACTGTGGTGTCACTACACTGTGGTGTCACTGCACTGTGGTGTCACTCTACTGTGGTGTCTCTGTGCTGTGGTGTCACTCTACTGTGGTATCACTCTACTGTGGTGTCACTACACTGTGGTGTCACTGCACTGTGGTGTCACTCTACTTTGGTTTCACTGCACTGCGGTGTCTCTGTATTGTGGTGTGTGTTGTATGAGACAGTCCCTGATTCTCTTCCTGTTACCTGGGAGACGGCACGAGTTCATCAAAACATCCTCCTGATGATACATGAGACTATTCCTTTATTAGTGCACACCATAAGGCGCTGGTCAAAAGTAGTGCACTATGTAGGGAATATAGGTGCCATTTGGGACTCATACTAAGGGTTCCCTGGACAGCAGCATCATTTATTTCCATAACTGTAATGTTACATCAGTCTAATGTTACCATCAACACCATCTAAGTTTCTCTAAATGGCTTCAGTAGTTATCTAATACCCCACCACTTCCTGACCATTACGAACCATTACGAACCATTTCTGACCATTACGAACCATTACTAACCATTACGAACCATTTCTAACCTTTACTTACCATTTCTAACCATTACGAACCATTTCTAACATTACGAACCATTTCTAACATTACGAACCATTTCTAACCATTACAAACCATTTCTAACCATTACTAACCATTACTTACCTTTTCTAACCATTACGAACCATTTCTAACATTACTAACCATTACTTGCCATTTCTAACATTACAAACCATTACTAACCATTACTTACCATTTCTAACCATTACGAACCATTTCGAACCAATACTTACCATTACTTACCATTTCTAACCATTACTAACATTACTTACCATTTCTAACCATTACTAACATTACTTACCATTTCTAACCATTACTAACATTACTTACCATTTCTAACCATTACTAACATTACTTACCATTTCTAACCATTACTAACATTACTTACCATTACTAACCATTTGTAGATCTGCTGAAAACAGAAATCTGATCAGAACAAAGAGGTTAAAAAATGACTAAGGTTTAACATATATTCTTTAGTTCAAATTAAATGATATTTATTGGAGGACTCTGCTGTATAATAAACGTCTGAATAGGACATTCAAATGAGATGATACAGTTGAAGTGGGAAGTTTACATACACTTAGGTTGGAGTCATTAAAACTCGTTTTTCAACCACTCCACAAATGTCTTGTTAACAAACTATAGTTTTGGCAAGTCGGTTAGGACATCTACTTTGTGCTTGAAACAAGCATTTTCCAACAATTGCTTACAGACAGATTATTTCACTTATAATTCACTGTATCACAATTCCAGTGGGTCAGAAGTTTACATACACTAAGTTCACTGTGCCTTTAAACAGCTTGGAAAATTCCAGAAAATTATGTCATGGTTTTAGAAGCTTCTGGTAGGCTAACTGACATACTTCGAGTCAATTGGAGATGTACTTGTAAGTCGCTCTGGATAAGAGCGTCTGCTAAATGACTTAAATGTAAATGTAAATGTACCTGTGGATGTATTTTAAGGCCTACCATTAAACTCAGTGTCTCTTTGCTTGACATCATGGGAATGAGGAGAGAGAGGGAGACAGATGGAGACGGGGAGAGGCAGATGGAGATGGGGAGAGAGACAGATGGAGACGGGGAGAGAGACAGATGGAGACGGGGGGACAGACAGATGGAGACGGGGGGAGAGAGACAGATGGAGACGGGGAGAGAGACAGATGGAGACGGGGAGAGAGACAGATGGAGACGGGGGAGAGACAGATGGAGACGGGGGAGAGACAGATGGAGACGGGGAGAGACAGATGGAACGGGAGAGAGACAGATGGAGACGGGGAGAGAGACAGATGGAGACGGGGAGAGAGAGATGGAGACGGGGGAGAGAGACAGATGGAGACGGGGAGAGACAGATGGAGACGGGGAGAAAGACAGATGGAGACGGGGAGAGAGAGAGATGGAGACGGGGGAGAGACAGATGGAGACGGGGAGAGACAGATGGAGACGGGGGAGAGAGACAGATGGAGACGGGGGAGAGACAGATGGAGACGGGGAGAGAGAGAGATGGAGAGACAGATGGAGAGACAGATGGAGACGGGAGAGAGACAGATGGAGACGGGGGGAGAGGAGATGGAGACGGGGAGAGAGACAGATGAAGACGGGGAGATGGAGACAGATGGAGACGGGGGAGAGACAGATGGAAACGGGGGGAGAGAGATGGAGACGGGGGAGAGAGACAGATGGAGACGGGGGAGAGACAGATGGAGACGGGGGGAGAAAGACAGATGGAGACGGGAGAGAGAGAGATGGAGACGGGGAGAGAGACAGATGGAGACGGGGAGAGAGAGAGATGGAGACGGGGGGAGAGAGAGATGGAGACGAGGAGACACACAGATGGAGAAGGGGAGAGAGACAGATGGAGACGGGGAGAGAGAGATGGAGACGGGGAGAGAGACAGATGGAGACGGGGAGAGAGAGATGGAGACGGGGAGAGACAGATGGAGACGGGGGAGAGAGAGATGGAGACGGGGAGAGAGGCAGATGGAGACGGGAGAGAGACACAGATGGAGACGGGGAGAGAGACAGATGGAGACGGGGGAGATGGAGACGGGAGAGAGAGATGGAGACGGGGAGAGAGACAGATGGAGACGGGGGGGAGAGATGGAGACGGGAGAGGCAGATGGAGACGGGAGAGAGACAGATGGAGACGGGGGGAGAGACAGATGGAGACGGGGAGAGAGAGAGATGGAGAGAGACAGATGGAGACGGGGGAGAGACAGATGGAGACGAGGAGAGAGACAGATGGAGACGGGGAGAGAGGCAGATGGAGACGGGGAGAGACACAGATGGAGACGGGGAGAGAGACAGATGGAGACGGGGGGGGGAGAGACAGATGGAGACGGGGAGAGAGAGAGATGGAGAGACAGATGGAGACGAGGGAGAGACAGATGGAGACGGGGAGAGAGACAGATGGAGACGGGGAGAGAGAGAGACGGGGAGAGACAGATGGAGACGGGGGAGAGACAGATGGAGACGGGGGGAGAGACAGATGGACAGGGAGAGAGACAGATGGAGACGGGGAGAGAGACAGATGGAGACGGGGAGAGAGACAGATGGAGACTGGGGAGAGAGAGATGGAGACGGGGAGAGAGACAGATGGAGATGGGGAGAGAGACAGATGGAGACGAGGAGAGAGACAGATGGAGAAGGGAGAGAGACAGATGGAGACGGGGAGAGAGACAGATGGAGACGGGAGAGAGAGACAGATGGAGACGGGGGGAGAGAGAGATGGAGACGGGAGAGAGACAGATGGAGACAGGGGGAGAGAGAGATGGAGACGGGGAGAGACACAGATGGAGACGGGGAGAGAGAGATGGAGACGGGGTGAGAGACAGATGGAGACGGGAGAGAGACAGATGGAGACGGGAGAGAGACAGATGGAGACGGGAGAGAGACAGATGGAGACAGAGAGACAGATGGAGACGGGGAGAGAGACAGATGGAGACGGGGAGAGACACAGATGGAGACGGGGAGAGAGAGATGGAGACGGGGAGAGAGACAGATGGAGACGGGGAGAGAGAGATGGAGACGGGGAGAGAGGCAGATGGAGACGGGGAGAGAGAGATGGAGACGGGGAGAGAGACAGATGGAGACGGGGAGAGAGACAGATGGAGACGGGAGAGATGGAGAGATGGAGACGGGGAGAGAGACAGATGGAGACGGAGAGAGAGACACAGATGGAGACTGGGAGAGAGAGATGGAGACGGGGAGAGAGACAGATGGAGACGGGGAGAGAGACAGATGGAGAAGGGGAGAGAGAGAGATGGAGACGGGGAGAGAGAGATGGAGACAGATGGGAGAGAGACAGATGGAGACGGGGAGAGAGAGAGATGGAGACGGGGAGAGAGGCAGATGGAGACGGGGAGAGAGACAGATGGAGACGGGAGAGACACAGATGGAGACGGGGAGAGACAGATGGAGACGGGGGAGAGAGACAGATGGAGACGGGGGAGAGAGAGAGATGGAGAGAGACAGATGGAGACGGGGGGAGAGAGATGGAGACGGGGAGAGAGAGATGGAGACGGGGAGGAGAGAGAGAGACAGATGGAGACGGGGGGAGACAGATGGAGAGAGAGACAGATGGAGACGGGGGAGAGACAGATGGAGACGGGGAGAGACAGATGGAGACGGGAGAGAGACAGATGGAGACGGGGAGAGACAGATGGAGACGGGGAGAGAGACAGATGGAGAGAGGGGAGAGAGACAGATGGAGACGGGGGAGAGAGACAGATGGAGACGGGGAGAGAGACAGATGGAGACGGGGGAGAGAGAGATGGAGAGAGGGGGAGAGAGACAGATGGAGACGGGAGAGAGACAGATGGAGACGGGAGAGAGACAGATGGAGAAGGGGAGAGAGACAGATGGAGACGGGGAGAGAGAGATGGAGACGGGGAGAGAGACAGATGGAGAGACAGATGGAGACTGGGGAGAGAGACAGATGGAGACGGGGAGAGAGACAGATGGAGACGGGGAGAGAGGCAGATGGAGACGGGGAGAGAGACAGATGGAGACGGGGGAGAGACAGATGGAGACGGGGAGAGAGACAGATGGAGACGGGGAGAGGACAGATGGAGACGGGAGAGAGAGGGGGGAGAGAGACAGATGGAGACGGGGGGAGAGAGATGGAGACGGGGAGAGAGACAGATGGAGACGGGGAGAGAGAGATGGAGATGGAGAGGGAGAGAGAGAGATGGAGACGGGGAGAGAGACAGATGGAGACGGGGGGAGAGAGACAGATGGAGACGGGGAGAGAGATGGAGACGGGGAGAGAGGCAGATGGAGACGGGGAGAGAGACACAGATGGAGACTGGGAGAGAGAGATGGAGACGGGGAGAGAGACAGATGGAGACGGGGGAGAGACAGATGGAGACGGGAGAGAGAGAGATGGAGACTGAGAGAGAGAGATGGAGACAGATGGAGACAGATGGGGAGAGAGAGAGATGGAGACGGGGGAGAGACAGAGAGACGGGGAGAGAGACAGATGGAGACGGGGAGAGAGACAGATGGAGACGGGGGAGAGACAGATGGAGACGGGGAGAGACAGATGGAGACGGGGAGAGACAGATGGAGACGGGGGAGAGAGAGATGGAGACGGGGAGAGACAGATGGAGACAGATGGAGGGGGAGAGACAGATGGAGAGGGAGAGAGACAGATGGAGACGGGGAGAGACAGATGGAGACGGGGAGAGAGAGATGGAGAGGGGGGGAGAGACAGATGGAGACGGGGAGAGAGACAGATGGAGACGGGGAGAGAGACAGATGGAGACGGGGAGAGAGACAGATGGAGACGGGGAGAGAGACAGATGGAGACGGGGAGAGAGAGATGGAGACGGGGAGAGAGACAGATGGAGACGGGGAGAGAGACAGATGGAGACGGGAGAGAGACAGATGGAGACGGGGAGAGAGAGATGGAGACGGGGAGAGAGACAGATGGAGACGGGGAGAGGGAGATGGAGACGGGGAGAGAGGCAGATGGAAACGGGGAGAGAGGCAGATGGAGACGGGGAGAGAGACAGATGGAGACGGGGAGAGAGACAGATGGAGGGGAGAGAGACAGATGGAGACGGGGAGAGAGACAGATGGAGACGGGGAGAGAGAGATGGAGACGGGGAGAGAGACAGATGGAGACGGGGAGAGAGACAGATGGAGACGGGGAGAGAGAGATGGAGACGGGGAGAGAGGCAGATGGAGACGGGGAGAGAGAGATGGAGACGGGGAGAGAGACAGATGGAGACGGGGAGAGAGACAGATGGAGACGGGGAGAGAGGCAGATGGAGACGGGGAGAGAGGCAGATGGAGACAGATGGGAGAGAGACAGATGGAGACGGGGAGAGAGACAGATGGAGACGGGAGAGAGACAGATGGAGACGGGGGGAGAGAGACAGATGGAGACGGGGAGAGAGAGATGGAGAGGGGAGAGAGACAGATGGAGACGGGGAGAGAGAGATGGAGACGGGGAGAGAGGCAGATGGAGACGGGGAGACACAGATGGAGAGGGGAGAGAGACAGATGGAGACGGGGAGAGAGACAGATGGAGAGGGGAGAGAGAGAGATGGAGAGACAGATGGAGACGGGGGGAGAGACAGATGGAGACGGGGGAGAGAGAGATGGAGACGGGGGAGAGAGAGAGAGGGGAGAGAGACAGATGGAGACGGGGAGAGAGACAGATGGAGACGGGGAGAGAGACAGATGGAGACGGGGAGAGAGACAGATGGAGACGGGGAGAGAGACAGATGGAGACGGGGAGAGAACAGATGGAGACGGGGAGAGAGACAGATGGAGGAGAGAGAGAGATGGAGACGGGGAGAGAGACAGATGGAGACGGGGAGAGAGACAGATGGAGACGGGTGAGAGAGAGATGGAGACGGGGAGAGAGGCAGATGGAGACGGGAGAGAGACAGATGGAGACGGGGAGACAGATGGAGACGGGAGAGAGACAGATGGAGACGGGAGAGAGGCAGATGGAGACGGGGAGAGAGACAGATGGAGACGGGGAGAGAGACAGATGGAGACGGGGAGAGAGGCAGATGGAGACGGGGAGAGAGACAGATGGAGACGGGGGGGAGAGAGATGGAGACGGGGAGAGAGACAGATGGAGACGGGGGAGAGAGAGATGGAGAGAGACAGATGGAGACGGGGGAGAGACAGATGGAGACGGGGAGAGAGACAGATGGAGACGGGGGAGAGAGACAGATGGAGACGGGGAGAGACAGATGGAGACGGGGAGAGAGACAGATGGAGACGGGGGAGAGAGACAGATGGAGACGGGGAGAGAGACAGATGGAGACGGGGAGAGAGAGATGGAGACGGGAGAGAGACAGATGGAGACGGGGAGAGAGACAGATGGAGACGGAGAGAGAGATGGAGACGGGGAGAGAGGCAGATGGAGACGGGAGAGAGACAGATGGAGACGGGGAGAGAGACAGATGGAGACGGGGAGAGAGAGATGGAGACGGGGGAGAGGCAGATGGAGACGGGGAGAGAGGCAGATGGAGACGGGGAGAGAGACAGATGGAGACGGGGGAGAGAGACAGATGGAGACGGGGAGAGAGACAGATGGAGACGGGAGAGAGACAGATGGAGACGGGGGAGAGAGAGATGGAGACGGGGAGAGAGACAGATGGAGACGGGGAGAGAGACAGATGGAGACGGGAGAGAGAGATGGAGACGGGGAGGAGACAGATGGAGGGGGAGAGAGACAGATGGAGACGGGGAGAGACAGATGGAGACGGGGAGAGAGACAGATGGAGACGGGGAGAGACACAGATGGAGACGGGGAGAGAGATGGAGACGGGGAGAGAGACAGATGGAGGGAGAGAGACAGATGGAGACGGGGAGAGAGACAGATGGAGACGGGGGGAGAGAGTTGGAGACGGGGAGAGAGACAGATGGAGACGGGGAGAGAGAGATGGAGACAGGGAGAGAGAGATGGAGACGGGAGAGAGGCAGATGGAGACGGGGAGAGAGACAGATGGAGACGGGGAGAGACACAGATGGAGGGGGGAGAGAGAGATGGAGACGGGGGAGAGAGAGAGATGGAGACGGGAGAGAGACAGATGGAGACGGGGGGAGACACAGATGGAGACGGGGAGAGACAGATGGAGACGGGGGAGAGAGACAGATGGAGACGGGGAGAGAGACAGATGGAGACGGGGAGAGAGACAGATGGAGACGGGGAGAGAGACAGATGGAGACGGGGAGAGAGACAGATGGAGACGGGGGAGAGAGAGATGGAGACGGGGAGAGAGACAGATGGAGACGGGGAGAGAGACAGATGGAGACGGGGGGAGAGAGAGATGGAGACTGGGAGAGAGAGATGGAGACGGGGAGAGAGACAGATGGAGACGGGGAGAGAGAGATGGAGACGGGGAGAGAGGCAGATGGAGACGGGGAGAGACACAGATGGAGACGGGGAGAGAGACAGATGGAGACGGGGGGAGAGACAGATGGAGACGGGGAGAGAGAGAGAGATGGAGAGAGACAGATGGAGACGGGGGAGAGACAGATGGAGACGAGGGGAGAGAGAGATGGAGACGGGGAGAGAGAGAGATGGAGAGAGACAGATGGAGACGGGGGAGAGACAGATGGAGACGAGGAGAGAGACAGATGGAGACGGGAGAGACAGATGGAGACGGGGAGAGAGACAGATGGAGACGGGGAGAGAGACAGATGGAGACGGGGAGAGAGACAGATGGAGACGGGGAGAGAGAGATGGAGACGGGGAGAGAGACAGATGGAGACGGGGAGAGAGACAGATGGAGACGGGGAGAGAGAGATGGAGACGGGGAGAGAGGCAGATGGAGACGGGGAGAGAGACAGATGGAGACGGGGAGAGAGGAGATGGAGATGGGGAGAGAGGCAGATGGAAACGGGGAGAGAGGCAGATGGAGACGGGGAGAGAGACAGATGGAGACGGGGAGAGAGACAGATGGAGACGGGGAGAGAGACAGATGGAGAGGGGAGAGAGACAGATGGAGAGGGGGAGAGAGACAGATGGAGACGGGGGGAGAGAGAGATGGAGACGGGGAGAGAGACAGATGGAGACGGGGAGAGAGACAGATGGAGACGAGGAGAGAGACAGATGGAGACTGCGGAGAGAGAGATGGAGACGGGGAGAGAGGCAGATGGAGATGGGGAGAGAGACAGATGGAGACGGGGAGAGGGAGATGGAGACGGGGAGAGAGGCAGATGGAAACGGGGAGAGAGGCAGATGGAGACGGGGAGAGACACAGATGGAGACGGGGAGAGAGAGATGGAGACGGGGTGAGAGACAGATGGAGACGGGGAGAGAGACAGATGGAGACGGGGAGAGACACAGATGGAGACGGGAGAGAGAGAGAGACGTGGAGACGGGGAGAGAGAGATGGAGACGGGGAGAGAGACAGATGGAGACGGGGGGAGAGACACAGATGGAGACGGGGAGAGAGACAGATGGAGACGGGGAGAGAGACAGATGGAGACGGGGAGAGACACAGATGGAGACGGGGAGAGAAAGATGGAGACGGGGTGAGAGACAGATGGAGACGGGGAGAGAGACAGATGGAGACGGGGAGAGAGAGATGGAGACGGGGAGAGAGACAGATGGAGACGGGGGGAGAGAGAGATGGAGACGGGGAGAGAGAGATGGAGACGGGGAGAGAGACAGATGGAGACGGGGAGAGACAGATGGAGAGAGGGGAGAGAGACAGATGGAGACGGGGAGAGAGACAGATGGAGAGAGACAGATGGAGATGGAGGGAGAGACAGATGGAGACGAGGAGAGAGAGATGGAGACGGGAGAGAGGCAGATGGAGACGGGGAGAGACACAGATGGAGACGGGGAGAGAGACAGATGGAGACGGGGGAGAGACAGATGGAGACGGGGGGAGAGACAGATGGAGACTGGGAGAGAGACAGATGGAGATGGGGAGAAAGACAGATGGAGACGGGGAGAGAGAGAGATGGAGACGGGGAGAGAGACAGATGGAGACGGGGAGAGAGAGAGATGGAGACGGGGGGAGAGACAGATGGAGACGGGGGGAGAGACAGATGGAGACTGGGAGAGAGACAGATGGAGACGGGGAGAGAGACAGATGGAGACGGGGAGAGAGAGATGGAGACGGGGAGAGAGAGAGATGGAGACGGGGGGAGAGACCGGTGGAGACGAGGAGAGACAGATGGAGACTGGGAGAGAGACAGGTAGAGACTGGGAGAGAGACAGATGGAGACGGGGAGAGAGACAGATGGAGACGGGGAGAGAGACAGATGGAGACGGGGAGAGAGAGACAGATGGAGACGGGGTGGGAGACAGATGGAGACTGTGTGGGAGACAGATGGAGACGGGGGGAGACAGATGGAGACGGGGTGGGAGACAGATGGAGACGGGGTGGGAGACAGATGGAGACGGGGGAGAGAGACAGATGGAGACGGGGGGAGACAGATGGAGACGGGGGGAGACAGATGGAGACGGGGAGAGAGAGATGGAGACGGGGGGGAGACAGATGGAGACGGGGAGAGAGAGAGATGGAGACGGGGAGAGAGACAGATGGAGACGGGGAGAGAGACAGATGGAGACGGGGAGAGAGACAGATGGAGACGGGGGGGAGAGAGACAGATGGAGACAGATGGGGGGAGACAGATGGAGACGGGGGGGGAGACAGATGGAGACGGGGGGAGACAGATGGAGACGGGGAGGGAGACAGATGGAGACGGGGAGAGAGACAGATGGAGACGGGGAGAGAGACAGATGGAGACGGGGGGAGACAGATGGAGACAGGGAGAGAGACAGATGGAGACGGGGGGAGACAGATGGAGACGGGGGAGACAGATGGAGACGGGGGGAGAGAGACAGATGGAGACGGGGAGAGAGACAGATGGAGACGGGGGGGAGAGACAGATGGAGACGGGGAGAGAGACAGATGGAGACGGGGGAGAGACAGATGGAGACGGGGGGAGAGAGACAGATGGAGACGGGGAGAGAGACAGATGGAGACGGGGGGAGAGACAGATGGAGACGGGGGGGAGACAGATGGAGACGGGGGGGAGAGAGACAGATGGAGACTGGGAGAGAGACAGATGGAGACGGGGAGAGAGACAAATGGAGACTGGGAGAGAGAGGGAGACGGAAGAGAGAGATGTGTACAGACTCATTGAGCATAACCTTGGTATTGAGAGAGGCCACCGTAGGCAGACCTGGCTCTCAAGAGAAGACAAAATGAGGTGGAAACTGAGCTGCACTTCCTAACCTCCTGCCCAATGTATGACCATGTTAGAGAGACATATTTCCCTCAGATTACACAGATCCACAAAGAATTAAATAACAAATCCAATTTTGATAAACTCTCATATCTACTGGGTGAAATTCCACAGTGTTGCATAACAGCAGCAAGATGTGTGACCTGTTGCCACAAGAAAAGGGCAACCAGTGAAGAACAAACACCATTGTAAATACAACCCATATTTATGTTTATTTATTTTCCCTTTTGTACTTTAACCATTTGTACATCGTTACAACACTGTATATATATAATATGACATTTGTTCTTTTGGAACTTCTGTGAGTGTAATATTTACTGTTCATTTTTATTTGTTTATTCCACTTTTGTATATTATCTACTTCACTTGCTTTGGCAATGTTAACACATGTTTCCCATGCCAATAAAGCCCCATGAATTGAATTGAGAGACAGAGAGACAGATCCCCCAGTTCATTCTCACAGTGCTCTACCACCACTACATCCACCACCACCACCACCATGTTTCCCATGCCAATAAAGCCCCATTAATTGAATTAAGAGACAGATGGAGACGAGAGAGAGAGAGAGATAGAGAGACACTAGAGGTGGTGGTAACCATGGCAGTGAGCTCTGGAGTGATTCCCGTCATGCCCTCAGGCTTTGATCCTAATTAGATGGCTCTTACATCATTAGAACATCCATGGCTGCCCAAAGTAGTGCACTATGTAGGGAATAGGGCTCTGGTCTATAGTAGTGCACTATATAGGGAATAGGGCTCTGGTCTATAGTAGTGCACTATGTAGGGAATAGGGCTCTGGTCTATAGTAGTGCACTATGTAGGGAATAGGGCTCTGGTCTAAAGTAGTGCACTATGTAGGGAATAGGGCTCTGGTCTATAGTAGTGCACTATGTAGGGAATAGGGCTCTGGTCTAAAGTAGTGCACTATGTAGGGAATAGGGCTCTGGTCTAAAGTAGTGCACTATGTAGGGAATAGGGCTCTGGTCTATAGTAGTGCACTATGTAGGGAATAGGGCTCTGGTCTAAAGTAGTGCACTATGTAGGGAATAGGGCTCTGGTCTATAGTAGTGCACTATGTAGGGAATAGGGCTCTGGTCTAAAGTAGTGCACTATATAGGGAATAGGGCCCTGGTCTAAAGTAGTGCACTATATAGGGAATAGGGCTCTGGTCTAAAGTAGTGCACTACATAGGGGAATAGTGCTCCGGTCTAAAGTAGTGCACTATGTAGGGAATAGGGTGCCATTTGGGATGCAGTCCATGAGAACAGGGAGGGGACACTGCTGCTTCTGTATGCTGTTTTGAGTGGTCATTTCATGGGCCAATGCACGTTAGTACTGTACAACAAAACATCTCCTACAGAGAAACTTTAACAATCTCTCTTTCACCAGAAATGCTGTTCTGTTTAAATTGTAAAGGTGGACTGAATCCAGAAGTCAGTTCGTAGGCCAGTTAAACAGAGGCAGGAAGTCCCTGGGTTCTGATGGTGATGGGAGGCACCAGAAATGCTGTTCTGTTTAAATTGTAAAGGTGGACTGAATCCAGAAGTCAGTTCGTAGGCCAGTTAAATAGAGGCAGGAAGTCCCTGGGCTCTGATGGTGATGGGAGGCACCAGAAATGCTGTTCTGTTTAAATTGTAAAGGTGGACTGAATCCAGAAATCAGTTCGTAGGCCAGTTAAATAGAGGCAGGAAGTCCCTGGGCTCTGATGGGAGGCACCAGAAATCAGTTCGTAGGCCAGTTAAATAGAGGCAGGAAGTCCCTGGGCTCTGATGGTGATGGGAGGCACCAGAAATCAGTTCGTAGGCCAGTTAAATAGAGGCAGGAAGTCCCTGGGCTCTGATGGTGATGGGAGGCACCAGAAATCAGTTCGTAGGCCAGTTAAATAGAGGCAGGAAGTCCCTGGGCTCTGATGGTGATGGGAGGCACCAGAAATCAGTTCGTAGGCCAGTTAAATAGAGGCAGGAAGTCCCTGGGTTCTGATGGGAGGCACCAGAAATCAGTTCGTAGGCCAGTTAAATAGAGGCAGGAAGTCCCTGGGCTCTGATGGTGATGGGAGGCACCAGAAGTCAGTTCGTAGGCCAGTTAAATAGAGGCAGGAAGTCCCTGGGCTCTGATGGTGATGGGAGGCACCAGAAATCAGTTCGTAGGCCAGTTAAATAGAGGCAGGAAGTCCCTGGGTTCTGATGGGAGGCACCAGAAATCAGTTCGTAGGCCAGTTAAATAGAGGCAGGAAGTCCCTGGGTTCTGATGGGAGGCGCCAGAAATCAGTTCGTAGGCCAGTTAAATAGAGGCAGGAAGTCCCTGGGCTCTGATGGTGATGGGAGGCACCAGAAGTCAGTTCGTAGGCCAGTTAAATAGAGGCAGGAAGTCCCTGGGCTCTGATGGTGATGGGAGGCACCAGAAATCAGTTCGTAGGCCAGTTAAACAGAGGCAGGAAGTCCCTGGGCTCTGATGGTGATGGGAGGCACCAGAAATCAGTTCGTAGGCCAGTTAAATAGAGGCAGGAAGTCCCTGGGTTCTGATGGTGATGGGAGGCACCAGAAATCAGTTCGTAGGCCAGTTAAATAGAGGCAGGAAGTCCCTGGGTTCTGATGGGAGGTGCCAGAAATCAGTTCGTAGGCCAGTTAAATAGAGGCAGGAAGTCCCTGGGTTCTGATGGGAGGCACCAGAAATCAGTTCGTAGGCCAGTTAAATAGAGGCAGGAAGTCCCTGGGTTCTGATGGGAGGCGCCAGAAATCAGTTCGTAGGCCAGTTAAATAGAGGCAGGAAGTCCCTGGGTTCTGATGGGAGCGCCAGAAATCAGTTCGTAGGCCAGTTAAATAGAGGCAGGAAGTCCCTGGGTTCTGATGGGAGGCACCAGAAATCAGTTCGTAGGCCAGTTAAACAGAGGCAGGAAGTCCCTGGGCTCTGATGTGAGGCACCAGAAATCAGTTCGTAGGCCAGTTAAATAGAGGCAGGAAGTCCCTGGGTTCTGATGGGAGGCGCCAGAAATCAGTTCGTAGGCCAGTTAAATAGAGGCAGGAAGTCCCTGGGTTCTGATGGGAGGCACCAGAAATCAGTTCGTAGGCCAGTTAAATAGAGGCAGGAAGTCCCTGGGTTCTGATGGGAGGCACCGGAAATCAGTTCGTAGGCCAGTTAAATAGAGGCAGGAAGTCCCTGGGTTCTGATGGGAGGCACCAGAAATCAGTTCGTAGGCCAGTTAAACAGAGGCAGGAAGTCCCTGGGCTCTGATGTGAGGCACCAGAAATCAGTTCGTAGGCCAGTTAAATAGAGGCAGGAAGTCCCTGGGTTCTGATGGGAGGCGCCAGAAATCAGTTCGTAGGCCAGTTAAATAGAGGCAGGAAGTCCCTGGGTTCTGATGGGAGGCGCCAGAAATCAGTTCGTAGGCCAGTTAAATAGAGGCAGGAAGTCCCTGGGCTCTGATGGTGATGGGAGGCACCAGAAGTCAGTTCGTAGGCCAGTTAAATAGAGGCAGGAAGTCCCTGGGCTCTGATGGTGATGGGAGGCACCAGAAATCAGTTCGTAGGCCAGTTAAACAGAGGCAGGAAGTCCCTGGGCTCTGATGGTGATGGGAGGCACCAGAAATCAGTTCGTAGGCCAGTTAAATAGAGGCAGGAAGTCCCTGGGTTCTGATGGTGATGGGAGGCACCAGAAATCAGTTCGTAGGCCAGTTAAATAGAGGCAGGAAGTCCCTGGGTTCTGATGGGAGGTGCCAGAAATCAGTTCGTAGGCCAGTTAAATAGAGGCAGGAAGTCCCTGGGTTCTGATGGGAGGCACCAGAAATCAGTTCGTAGGCCAGTTAAATAGAGGCAGGAAGTCCCTGGGTTCTGATGGGAGGCGCCAGAAATCAGTTCGTAGGCCAGTTAAATAGAGGCAGGAAGTCCCTGGGTTCTGATGGGAGGCGCCAGAAATCAGTTCGTAGGCCAGTTAAATAGAGGCAGGAAGTCCCTGGGTTCTGATGGGAGGCACCAGAAATCAGTTCGTAGGCCAGTTAAACAGAGGCAGGAAGTCCCTGGGCTCTGATGTGAGGCACCAGAAATCAGTTCGTAGGCCAGTTAAATAGAGGCAGGAAGTCCCTGGGTTCTGATGGGAGGCGCCAGAAATCAGTTCGTAGGCCAGTTAAATAGAGGCAGGAAGTCCCTGGGTTCTGATGGGAGGCACCAGAAATCAGTTCGTAGGCCAGTTAAATAGAGGCAGGAAGTCCCTGGGTTCTGATGGGAGGCACCGGAAATCAGTTCGTAGGCCAGTTAAATAGAGGCAGGAAGTCCCTGGGTTCTGATGGGAGGCACCAGAAATCAGTTTGTAGGCCAGTTAAACAGAGGCAGGAAGTCCCTGGGCTCTGATGTGAGGCACCAGAAATCAGTTCGTAGGCCAGTTAAATAGAGGCAGGAAGTCCCTGGGTTCTGATGGGAGGCACCAGAAATCAGTTCGTAGGCCAGTTAAATAGAGGCAGGAAGTCCCTGGGTTCTGATGGGAGGCACCAGAAATCAGTTCGTAGGCCAGTTAAATAGAGGCAGGAAGTCCCTGGGTTCTGATGGGAGGCACCAGAAATCAGTTCGTAGGCCAGTTAAACAGAGGCAGGAAGTCCCTGGGCTCTGATGGTGATGGGAGGCACCAGAAATCAGTTCGTAGGCCAGTTAAACAGAGGCAGGAAGTCCCTGGGCTCTGATGTGAGGCACCAGAAATCAGTTCGTAGGCCAGTTAAATAGAGGCAGGAAGTCCCTGGGTTCTGATGGGAGGCACCAGAAATCAGTTCGTAGGCCAGTTAAATAGAGGCAGGAAGTCCCTGGGTTCTGAAGGGAGGCACCAGAAATCAGTTCATAGGCCAGTTAAATAGAGGCAGGAAGTCCCTGGGTTCTGATGGGGGGCACCAGAAATCAGTTCGTAGGCCAGTTAAATAGAGGCAGGAAGTCCCTGGGTTCTGATGGGAGGCACCAGAAATCAGTTCGTAGGCCAGTTAAATAGAGGCAGGAAGTCCCTGGGTTCTGATGGGGGGCACCAGAAATCAGTTCGTAGGCCAGTTAAACAGAGGCAGGAAGTCCCTGGGTTCTGATGGGGGGCACCAGAAATCAGTTCGTAGGCCAGTTAAATAGAGGCAGGAAGTCCCTGGGCTCTGATGGGAAGCACCATTTACAGCATCATTCATGGTTTAATATGGAAACAAAAGTAGGATTGGATTTCATAGGTTTTACACGATTAGAGCAGAGAGACAGACGGTTTTGTTGCATTTGAAGTGTGTCTTCTAGCAGATAAGACCAGCCGTCTATTGGTCTACTGACATGGGTACAACAAGCCTCATGGTGTCAACAAACACATACAGAGATAGAGCAGGAAGAAAGGGAGGAAGTAGGATTTGTCTCCGTCCCTCCGTGCAGGGCAGCTAGGTGACATCATTGACAGTGTCCATCAGTGTTGGTGTTTTGTGAGTCATTATTTGTAGGGTGCCGGGCAAGGTTACAATTATGTATAGGGGTCAGGGCTTAAGAGGGTTAAAGTGATGTCAGACTGTCAGGAAACAGACAGAGAGGTAGAGAGGTACAGTCAGAATCTGTCCAAAACAAAGATCAAGCCTCATATCTAAAGGTTATTTTTCCAAATAGGATCCAACCGTGTCTGGTATGAGCTCCATAGCACCCTGCAGTATTATGAGATAGCCTAGCTAGCTCTGAAGCAACTGTCTCTCTGTCCAGGCTGATTATTCTCAACCAAGGCTAATGGTTGTGAGAACAAGGGTTTTAGCGCTCCGTAGGGCTCATTAAAATTAAATTAAGCTCTCCGACTGCCAGGTCACTTGTGGGTAACTAATGCAATTACAGAGAGCCCACTTTGGGCAGGAATTATTTCAGCTCTGAGAAAATCTCCCCCCGAATTTCCCACTCTCCTCTCTCTCTCTCTCTCCTGCTCTCCTCTCTCTCTCTCCCGCTCTCCTCTCTCTCTCTCTCTCCCGTGCTCCTCTCGCTCTCCTCTCTCTCCCGTACTCCTCCTGCTCTCCTCTCTCTCGCTCCCGCTCTTCTCTCACTCGCTCCCGCTCTTCTCTCTCTCTCTCTCTCTCTCTCTCTCCCGCTCTCCTCTCTCTCCCGTACTCCTCTCGCTCTCCTCTCTCTCCCGTGCTCCTCTCGCTCTCCTCTCTCCCTCCCTCCTGCTCTCCTGGGCTCGAGCTCCATGCAGCCAATATGGAAGGCAGTTGGTAAACAGCAGGCTAGGCAAGCTCCAGCATCCAGCAGGCTCCAGCATCCAGCAGGCTAGGCAAGCTCCAGCATCCAGCAGGCTCCAGCATCCAGCAGGCTCCAGCATCCAGCAGGCTAGGCAAGCTCCAGCATCCAGCAGGCTCCAGCATCCAGTAGGCTCCCGCATCCAGTAGGCTAGGCAGGCTCCAGCATCCAGCAGGCTAGGCAAGCTCCAGCATCCAGCAGGCTAGGCAAGCTCCAGCATCCAGCAGGCTAGGCAAGCTCCAGCATCCAGCAGGCTCCAGCATCCAGTAGGCTAGGCAGGCTCCAGCATACAGCAGGCTCCAGCATCCAGCAGGCTAGGCAAGCTCCAGCATCCAGCAGGCTCCAGCATCCAGCAGGCTAGGCAAGCTCCAGCATCCAGCAGGCTAGGCAAGCTCCAGCATCCAGTAGGCTAGGCAAGCTCCAGCATCCAGTAGGCTAGGCAGGCTCCAGCATACAGTAGGCTAGGCAGGCTCCAGCATACAGCAGGCTAGGCAGGCTCCAGCATACAGCAGGCTAGGCAGGCTCCAGCATCCAGCAGGCTAGGCAAGCTCCAGCATCCAGCAGGCTCCAGCATCCAGCAGGCTAGGCAGGCTCCAGCATCCAACAGGCTAGGCAGGCTCCAGCATCCAGCAGGCTAGGCAGGCTCCAGCATCCAGCAGGCGCAGCAGGCGCCAGCATCCAGCAGGCGCCAGCATCCAGCAGGCGCCAGCATCCAGCAGGCTAGGCAGGCTCCAGCATCCAGCAGGCGCCAACATCCAGCAGGCGCCAGCATCCAGCAGGCGCCAGCATCCAGCAGGCTAGGCAGGATCCAGCAGGCGCCAGCATCCAGCAAGCTAGGCAGGCTCCAGCATCCAGCAGGCTCCAGCATCCAGGGTTCGTCTCTCCCTCACACTAAAACCCATGGAGGGTTCATCTCTCCCTCACACTAAAACCCATGGAGGGTTCATCTCCAGAGTTCCTCTGTAGAGATGGGAGAACTTCCAGAAGGAGAGCCATCTCTGCAGAACTCCACCAATCAGGCCTTTATGTTAGACTGGCCAGACGGATGCCACTCCTCAGTAAAAGGCACATGACAGCCTTCTTGGAGTTTGCCGAAAGGCACCTAAAGACTCTCAGACCATGAGGAACAAGATTCTCTGGTCTGATTGAACTCTTTGGCCTGAATGCCTAGTGTGACGTCTGGAGGAAACCTGGCACCATCCCTAAGGTGAAGCATGGTGGTGGCACCATCCCTAAGGTGAAGCATGGTGGTGGCAGCATCATGCTGTGGGGATGTTTTTCAGCGGTAGGTACTGAGAGACTACTCAAGATTGAGGGAAAGATTCATGTTGCAAAGTACAGAGAGATCCCTGATGAAAACCTGCTCCAGAGCGCTCAGGACCTCAGACTGGGGCGAAGGTTCACCTTCCAACAGGACAACGACCCTAAGCACACAGCCAAGGCAACGCAGGAGTGGCTTCGGGATAAGTCTCTGAATGGCCCAGCCAGAGCCCGGACTTAAACCCGATCAAACATCTCTGAGACCTGAAAATAGCTGTGCAGCGACGCTCCCCATCTAACCTGACAGATCTTGAGAGGATCTGCAGAGAATAATTATTTAACCAGGCAAGTCAGTTAATTAAGAACAAGTTCTTATTTACAATGACGGCCTACCTCGGCCAAACCCAGACAGCGCTGGGCCAATTGTGCGCCACCCTATGGGACTCCCAACCTCATCCGGATGTGATGTAGCCTGGAACCAGGGACTGCAGTGACACCTCTTGCACTGAAATGCAGTGCCTTAGATCGCTGAGCCACTCGGGAGCAAACCGTCAGAATGTAAAGCATGTTGTCGCTCATTGGCAGTGCTTTCACCTCTTTGTTAAGGTGTCTGCTTCCCATCTGAAATAGTTTGGAACAGTTCGTGCCAAATTATGAAGACATTTTGTGACGTTTTGGTTTTTCGTGTCAAGTTTTTTTTTTGTCTGTTCGTGAAGAGAGAAAAAAAAATCCGGAGGCAAGCCGAAATCTACGCTCCTTCGTGATTGGTCAACAGCAGGGATTCTTCAATGAAGTGTTTGTTATCATTCAACAAAAGACTAATAGTTTTAATGCATATTTTTTAACTTGAGAAATGCTGCACCAAACATCTTAGTTAGAACTAAGATCTCTTTGGCAAAAAAAAAGAAAAGTCTAACTAAATGACAGACTTCTTGAGTTGTCTTAGATTAATTCTGACTATTTTGAGGAAGTGTATACTGGCTACGGCATCTCAAGATGGACAAACAGTACTATTGCAGCTTTTCTTCTTGTCTCTTCTGAAAGAAGAAGAGCAGATTACTGGTTGTGTTTGAATTAACTAGACTGAATCGTACTGGGGGGGAACCATCCCTGGCTAGTGTTCCTCTGATAAAATGAACAAACAGTACTATTGAGCAGATTACTGGTTGTGTTTGAATTAACTAGACTGAATCGTACTGGGGGGGGACCATCCCTGGCTAGTGTTCCTCTGATAAAATGAACAAACAGTACTATTGAGCAGATTACTGGTTGTGTTTGAATTAACTAGACTGAATCGTACTGGGGGGAACCATCCCTGGCTAGTGTTCCTCTGATATTAACTAGACTGAATCGTACTGGGGGGGAACCATCCCTGGCTAGTGTTCCTCTGATATTAACTAGACTGAATCGTACTGGGGGGAACCATCCCTGGCTAGTGTTCCTCTGATATTAACTAGACTGAATCGTACTGGGGGGAACCATCCCTGGCTAGTGTTCCTCTGATATTAACTAGACTGAATCGTACTGGGGGGAACCATCCCTGGCTAGTGTTCCTCTGATATTAACTAGACTGAATCGTACTGGGGGAACCATCCCTGGCTAGTGTTCCTCTGATATTAACTAGACTGAATCGTACTGGGGGAACCATCCCTGGCTAGTGTTCCTCTGATATTAACTAGACTGAATCGTACTGGGGGAACCATCCCTGGCTAGTGTTCCTCTGATATTAACTAGACTGAATCGTACTGGGGGGAACCATCCCTGGCTAGTGTTCCTCTGATATTAACTAGACTGAATCGTACTGGGGGGAACCATCCCTGGCTAGTGTTCCTCTGATATTAACTAGACTGAATCGTACTGGGGGGGAACCATCCCTGGCTAGTGTTCCTCTGATATTAACTAGACTGAATCGTACTGGGGGGAACCATCCCTGGCTAGTGTTCCTCTGATATTAACTAGACTGAATCGTACTGGGGGGGAACCATCCCTGGCTAGTGTTCCTCTGATATTAACTAGACTGAATCGTACTGGGGGGAACCATCCCTGGCTAGTGTTCCTCTGATATTAACTAGACTGAATCGTACTGGGGGGAACCATCCCTGGCTAGTGTTCCTCTGATATTAACTAGACTGAATCGTACTGGGGGGAACCATCCCTGGCTAGTGTTCCTCTGATATTAACTAGACTGAATCGTACTGGGGGGAACCATCCCTGGCTAGTGTTCCTCTGATATTAACTAGACTGAATCGTACTGGGGGGAACCATCCCTGACTAGTGTTCCTCTGATATTAACTAGACTGAATCGTACTGGGGGGAACCATCCCTGGCTAGTGTTCCTCTGATATTAACTAGACTGAATCGTACTGGGGGGAACCATCCCTGGCTAGTGTTCCTCTGATATTAACTAGACTGAATCGTACTGGGGGAACCATCCCTGGCTAGTGTTCCTCTGATATTAACTAGACTGAATCGTACTGGGGGAACCATCCCTGGCTAGTGTTCCTCTGATATTAACTAGACTGAATCGTACTGGGGGGGAACCATCCCTGACTAGTGTTCCTCTGATATTAACTAGACTGAATCGTACTGGGGGGAACCATCCCTGGCTAGTGTTCCTCTGATATTAACTAGACTGAATCGTACTGGGGGGAACCATCCCTGGCTAGTGTTCCTCTGATATTAACTAGACTGAATCGTACTGGGGGGGAACCATCCCTGGCTAGTGTTCCTCTGATATTAACTAGACTGAATCGTACTGGGGGGAACCATCCCTGGCTAGTGTTCCTCTGATTTTTTATTTCACCTTTATTTAACCAGGTAGGTGAGTTGAGAACACCTTTATTTAACCAGGTAGGCTAGTTGAGAACACCTTTATTTAACCAGGTAGGCCAGTTGAGAACACCTTTATTTAACCAGGTAGGCTAGTTGAGAACACCTTTATTTAACCAGGTAGGCTAGTTGAGAACACCTTTATTTAACCAGGTAGGCTAGTTGAGAACACCTTTATTTAACCAGGTAGGCTAGTTGAGAACACCTTTATTTAACCAGGTAGGCTAGTTGAGAACACCTTTATTTAACCAGGTAGGCTAGTTGAGAACACCTTTATTTAACCAGGTAGGCTAGTTGAGAACACCTTTATTTAACCAGGTAGGCTAGTTGAGAACACCTTTATTTAACCAGGTAGGCTAGTTGAGAACACCTTTATTTCACCAGGTAGGCTAGTTGAGAACACCTTTATTTCACCAGGTAGGCTAGTTGAGAACAAGTTCTCATTTGCAACTGCGACCTGGCCAAGATAAAGCATAGCAGTGTGAACAGACAACACAGAGTTACACATGGAGTAAACAATTAACAAGTCAATAACACAGTAGAAAAAAAGGGGCAGTCTATATACAATGTGTGCAAAAGGCATGAGGAGGTAGGCGAATAATTACAATTTTGCAGATTAACACTGGAGTGATAAATGATCAGATGGTTATGTACAGGTAGAGATATTGGTGTGCAAAAGAGCAGAAAAGTAAATAAATAAAAACAGTATGTGGATGAGGTAGGTGAAAATCGGTGGGCTATTTACCATTTGGCCTTAATTGGACTTGCCTTGACATGTCTCAATGTTGGCATAGTCCCTCTAATTTCAGTCATCTAGACATGAACCCCCTCCATGTTTACGGGATGAACCCCCTCCATGGTTACGGGATGAACCCCCTCCATGGTTACGGGATGAACCCCCTCCATGGTTACGGGATGAACCCCCTCCATGGTTACGGGATGAACCCCCTCCATGGTTACGGGATGAACCCCCTCCATGGTTACGGGATGAACCCCCTCCATGGTTACGGGATGAACCCCCTCCATGGTTATGGGATGAACCCCCTCCATGGTTATGGGATGAACCCCCTCCATGGTTATGGGATGAACCCCCTCCATGGTTACGGAAACATTCTGTTTATTCCTATTAATGCTAACAAATGTATTTTTCCACTTTCCCAGGAGATTGCTCGTCATCTTCGTCCCGACTCGTTAAGAGCACTGTATGGTAAAACCAAAGTACAGAATGCTGTCCACTGCACTGACCTCCCCGAAGACGGGATACTGGAGGTACATACATACTGGCATCTCATTCATCCACACATTAGTATTTCAGAGTAGCTCTTAAAACCCACAATCATTCATCTGTTTAGCACTGAAGCTCATAAGAAGAGGAGTAGCAATTGATGTCCATTCAGACTGCTGTTTGTATCTCACAGTGACCAGACCAGGAACAGAATGGAGCTAGGTCCCAAATTGCACCTTTTCCCCTACATAGTGCACTATGGGCCCTATAGGCCCTGGTCTAAAGTAGTGCACTATATAGGGAATAGGGTGCCATTTGGGATATAGACTAAAGCAGCAACAGCAGGACAGTCTCATGACTCCAGTCTGTGGGCCGAGCCGCTACGCTACAGATCCCACTGGAAAAGAATAGCAGGGCATTTAGAAACAAACCTATTGTTTAGTAGGGCAGGGAGGGAGGGGGAGGGAGGGAGGGGGGGGGTCTGACCTGTTGGACGTCATTGTTGGGGAGGGAGGGAGGGAGAGAGGGAGAGAGAGCGCAGAGCTCCTGATCTGTTGAGCAGTGAGCAGAGCAGCCAGGCTAGGGACAAATGGCTCCTTGTTAATCATTAGCCTGGTGACTGGCTGAGCTGAGCTGCCTAACACATTCCAGCGCCCAGACGAACCACTTTGGGCCAGAACGGAGTGGAGAGGATAGGACCACTACACTGGACTGGGAACAGTCACGCACTGCTATAGTCCTGTCTACTGCTATAGTCCTGTCTACTGCTATAGTCCTGTCTACTGCTATAGTCCTGTCTAACATACTACTATAGTCCTGTCTACTGCTATAGTCCTGTCTACTGCTATAGTCCTGTCTAACATAGTGCTATAGTCCTGTCTAACATAGTGCTATAGTCCTGTCTACTGCTATAGTCCTGTCTAACATAGTGCTATAGTCCTGTCTACTGCTATAGTCCTGTCTACTGCTATAGTCCTGTCTACTGCTATAGTCCTGTCTAACATACATACTGCTATAGTCCTGTCTACTGCTATAGTCCTGTCTAACATAGTGCTATAGTCCTGTCTAACATAGTGCTATAGTCCTGTCTACTGCTATAGTCCTGTCTACTGCTATAGTCCTGTCTAACATACTGCTATAGTCCTGTCTACTGCTATAGTCCTGTCTACTGCTATAGTCCTGTCTACTGCTATAGTCCTGTCTAACATACTGCTATAGTCTAGTCCTGTCTACTGCTATAGTCCTGTCTACTGCTATAGTCCTGTCTACTGCTATAGTCCTGTCTAACATACTGCTATAGTCCTGTCTACTGCTATAGTCCTGTCTACTGCTATAGTCCTGTCTAACATAGTGCTATAGTCCTGTCTACTGCTATAGCCCTGTCTAACATAGTGCTATAGTCATGTCTACTGCTATAGTCCTGTCTACTGCTATAGTCCTGTCTACTGCTATAGTCCTGTCTACTGCTATACTCCTGTCTACTGCTATAGTCCTGTCTAACATAGTGCTATAGTCCTGTCTACTGTTATAGTCCTGTCTAACATACTGCTATAGTCCTGTCTACTGCTATAGTCCTGTCTACTGCTATAGTCCTGTCTACTGCTATAGTCCTGTCTACTGCTATAGTCCTGTCTACTGTTATAGTCCTGTCTACTGCTATAGTCCTGTCTAACATAGTGCTATAGTCCTGTCTACTGCTATAGTCCTGTCTAACATAGTGCTATAGTCCTGTCTACTGCTATAGCCCTGTCTAACATAGTGCTATAGTCCTGTCTACTGCTATAGTCCTGTCTACTGCTATAGTCCTGTCTACTGCTATAGTCCTGTCTAACATACTGCTATAGTCTAGTCCTGTCTACTGCTATAGTCCTGTCTACTGCTATAGTCCTGTCTACTGCTATAGTCCTGTCTAACATACTGCTATAGTCCTGTCTACTGCTATAGTCCTGTCTACTGCTATAGTCCTGTCTACTGCTATAGTCCTGTCTAACATAGTGCTATAGTCCTGTCTACTGCTATAGCCCTGTCTAACATAGTGCTATAGTCATGTCTACTGCTATAGTCCTGTCTACTGCTATAGTCCTGTCTACTGCTATACTCCTGTCTACTGCTATAGTCCTGTCTAACATAGTGCTATAGTCCTGTCTACTGTTATAGTCCTGTCTAACATACTGCTATAGTCCTGTCTACTGCTATAGTCCTGTCTACTGCTATAGTCCTGTCTACTGTTATAGTCCTGTCTACTGCTATAGTCCTGTCTAACATAGTGCTATAGTCCTGTCTACTGCTATAGTCCTGTCTAACATAGTGCTATAGTCCTGTCTACTGCTATAGCCCTGTCTAACATAGTGCTATAGTCCTGTCTACTGCTATAGCCCTGTCTAACATAGTGCTATAGTCCTGTCTACTGCTATAGTCCTGTCTACTGCTATAGTCCTGTCTAACATAGTGCTATAGTCCTGTCTACTGTTATAGTCCTGTCTAACATAGTGCTATAGTCCTGTCTACTGCTATAGTCCTGTCTAACATACTGCTATAGTCCTGTCTAACATAGTGCTATAGTCCTGTCTACTGCTATAGTCCTGTCTAACATACTGCTATAGTCCTGTCTACTGCTATAGTCCTGTCTACTGCTATAGTCCTGTCTACTGCTATAGTCCTGTCTAACATACTGCTATAGTCCTGTCTACTGCTATAGTCCTGTCTACTGCTATAGTCCTGTCTACTGCTATAGTCCTGTCTACTGTTATTATCCTGTCTACTGCTATAGTCCTGTCTAACATACTGCTATAGTCCTGTCTACTGCTATAGTCCTGTCTACTGCTATAGTCCTGTCTAACATACTGCTATAGTCCTGTCTACTGCTATAGTCCTGTCTACTGCTATAGTCCTGTCTAACATAGTGCTATAGTCCTGTCTACTGCTATAGTCCTGTCTACTGCTATAGTCCTGTCTACTGCTATAGTCCTGTCTACTGTTATAGTCCTGTCTACTGCTATAGTCCTGTCTACTGCTATAGTCCTGTCTACTGTTATAGTCCTGTCTACTGCTATAGTCCTGTCTACTGCTATAGTCCTGTCTAACATACTGCTATAGTCCTGTCTACTGCTATAGTCCTGTCTACTGCTATAGTCCTGTCTAACATAGTGCTATAGTCCTGTCTAACATACTGCTATAGTCCTGTCTACTGCTATAGTCCTGTCTACTTCTATAGTCCTGTCTAACATAGTGCTATAGTCCTGTCTACTGCTATAGTCCTGTCTACTGCTATAGTCCTGTCTAACATAGTGCTATAGTCCTGTCTACTGCTATAGTCCTGTCTAACATATTGCTATAGGCTTTACACACAGACTTAGTCCCTCCCCCTGTCACTCAAGGAGCGCATTTGTTGTTGCTTGACCACGAGACACTGCAGCACATGGAGACACTTGTGGTCAGTCTGCATGGTCACTGCAGCACATGGAGACACTTGTGTTCAGTCTGCATGGTCACTGCAGCACATGGAGACACTTGTGGTCAGTCTGCATGGTCACTGCAGCACATGGAGACACTTGTGGTCAGTCTGCATGGTCACTGCAGCACATGGAGACACTTGTGTTCAGTCTGCATGGTCACTGCAGCACATGGAGACACTTGTGGTCAGTCTGCATGGTCACTGCAGCACATGGAGACACTTGTGTTCAGTCTGCATGGTCACTGCAGCACATGGATACACTTGTGGTCAGTCTGCATGGTCACTGCAGCACATGGAGACACTTGTGGTCAGTCTGCATGGTCACTGCAGCACATGGAGACACTTGTGGTCAGTCTGCATGGTCACTGCAGCACATGGAGACACTTGTGTTCAGTCTGCATGGTCACTGCAGCACATGGAGACACTTGTGTTCAGTCTGCATGGTCACTGCAGCACATGGAGACACTTGTGGTCAGTCTGCATGGTCACTGCAGCACATGGAGACACTTGTGGTCAGTCTGCATGGTCACTGCAGCACATGGAGACACTTGTGGTCAGTCTGCATGGTCACTGCAGCACATGGAGACACTTGTGGTCAGTCTGCATGGTCACTGCAGCACATGGAGACACTTGTGGTCAGTCTGCATGGTCACTGCAGCACATGGAGACACTTGTGGTCAGTCTGCATGGTCACTGCAGCACATGGAGACACTTGTGGTCAGTCTGCATGGTCACTGCAGCACATGGAGACACTTGTGGTCAGTCTGCATGGTCACTGCAGCACATGGAGACACTTGTGGTCAGTCTGCATGGTCACTGCAGCACATGGAGACACTTGTGGTCAGTCTGCATGGTCACTGCAGCACATGGAGACACTTGTGTTCAGTCTGCATGGTCACTGCAGCACATGGAGACACTTGTGTTCAGTCTGCATGGTCACTGCAGCACATGGAGACACTTGTGTTCAGTCTGCATGGTCACTGCAGCACATGGAGACACTTGTGGTCAGTCTGCATGGTCACTGCAGCACATGGAGACACTTGTGGTCAGTCTGCATGGTCACTGCAGCACATGGAGACACTTGTGGTCAGTCTGCATGGTCACTGCAGCACATGGAGACACTTGTGGTCAGTCTGCATGGTCACTGCAGCACATGGAGACACTTGTGGTCAGTCTGCATGGTCACTGCAGCACATGGAGACACTTGTGTTCAGTCTGCATGGTCACTGCAGCACATGGAGACACTTGTGGTCAGTCTGCATGGTCACTGCAGCACATGGAGACACTTGTGGTCAGTCTGCATGGTCACTGCAGCACATGGAGACACTTGTGGTCAGTCTGCATGGTCACTGCAGCACATGGAGACACTTGTGGTCAGTCTGCATGGTCACTGCAGCACATGGAGACACTTGCGGTCAGTCTGCATGGTCACTGCAGCACATGGAGACACTTGTGGTCAGTCTGCATGGTCACTGCAGCACATGGAGACACTTGTGGTCAGTCTGCATGGTCACTGCAGCACATGGAGACACTTGTGGTCAGTCTGCATGGTCACTGCAGCACATGGAGACACTTGTGGTCAGTCTGCATGGTCACTGCAGCACATGGAGACACTTGTGTTCAGTCTGCATGGTCACTGCAGCACATGGAGACACTTGTGGTCAGTCTGCATGGTCACTGCAGCACATGGAGACACTTGTGGTCAGTCTGCATGGTCACTGCAGCACATGGAGACACTTGTGGTCAGTCTGCATGGTCACTGCAGCACATGGAGACACTTGTGGTCAGTCTGCATGGTCACTGCAGCACATGGAGACACTTGTGGTCAGTCTGCATGGTCACTGCAGCACATGGAGACACTTGTGGTCAGTCTGCATGGTCACTGCAGCACATGGAGACACTTGTGGTCAGTCTGCATGGTCACTGCAGCACATGGAGACACTTGTGGTCAGTCTGCATGGTCACATGCAACAATGACAACGATATTGTTTCCGCTTTGATCTGAATATAAATCAACAAGCGTTCTATAATTACAATATTAGCTTGTGTTTCTTACGTCTGCAAACTGCTAGCTTGTATTTTCTTAGCAAGTTAAGCTAAATCGTGTTAGCTACTAATGCTAACTAGCTAATAAAAGTACTGAGTCAGAGCAAACGTGGCTCGCTAGTACAGCCTGATACCAGGACTGGTGCAGGCCCAAATCAGCATGTTGTTTGTGCAACAGTATCTTCTAAATCAAAGAGGAATAGGCAAAGAATGAACATGTTGGCTATATGAATAAAAATTTAATGTAGCCAATTATAGGGTCCCCCTAGGAAACACTGAACATCACTTTGGTTCCTACCCTGTCACAATAACTCTGTCCATGGCATTTTCATTCGTTGTTATGTCAAACACTGTATTCATATTCTAACTAGAATTCTAATAAACATTGTATTGGCCATGATTCCAAAAGTTCAGATTAAGTGTTTTAATCTAAATCGCAATTGCAAACATTTGGTTAAAAAGGCCGTATTTTTTGTTCATATCGTGGCAGTGTGGAAATGATCTCAAATGACTGCAGGAAACAGGAAATGGATGGAAATGCAGGAAATAATTTGAGGTTGAAGTTAAATTGAACAGTATAAACCAATCAGAATCGAGAAAGACCTTAGAATATATGTGTTGCCACCCTCGGGTCACACACTACTCATAAAGCAAAAACATCAAATTCTATGATATTTTGGCCATATCGTCCAGCCCTCATTTCCTGTATCTGAGGGTAGAACTCTGACTACCCAGCATGCCCAGAGAGCAAGTAAAGTGCACCTACCGCTGGCCAATCAGATAGCTCAGATCACCGTGTCTGCACAGTTTCCTTGAACCATAGACTGTAAATAGAAACCTTGAAAGAGACGTCGTTACTGTGAGATTTCACAACTTTTAAAACCGTGTTAGAGACTCAAGGAACACAACAAAGCTGTTTTAATGAGGAATGTTTGAGTTGTTACTCAGCACTGTCAACACGTTGATACTCAGTACTGTCATCACGTTGTTACTCAGTACTGTCAGCACGTTGTTACTCAGTACTGTCAGCACGTTGTTACTCAGCACGTTGTTACTCAGCACTGTCATCACGTTGTTACTCAGTACTGTCAACACGTTGTTACTCAGCACTGTCAGCACGTTGTTACTCAGCGCTGTCATCACGTTGTTACTCAGTACTGTCATCACGTTGTTACTCAGCACTGTCATCACGTTGTTACTCAGTACTGTCAACACGTTGTTACTCAGTACTGTCAGCACGTTGTTACTCAGCACTGTCAACACGTTGTTACTCAGCGCTGTCATCACGTTGTTACTCATCACTGTCATCACGTTGTTACTCAGCGCTGTCAACACGTTGTTACTCAGTACTGTCAACACGTTGTTACTCAGTACTGTCAACACGTTGTTACTCAGCACTGTCAGCACGTTGTTACTCAGCGCTGTCATCACGTTGTTACTCAGCACGTTGTTACTCAACACGTTGTTACTCAGTACTGTCAGCACGTTGTTACTCAGCACGTTGTTACTCAGTACTGTCAGCACGTTGTTACTCAGTACTGTCAGCACGTTGTTACTCAGCACGTTGTTACTCAGTACTGTCAGCACGTTGTTACTCAGTACTGTCAGCACGTTGTTACTCAGTACTGTCAGCACGTTTTACTCAGCACGTTGTTACTCAGCGCTGTCAGCACGTTGTTACTCTGCACTGTCAGCACGTTGTTACTCAGTACTGTCAACACGTTGTTACTCAGTACTGTCAGCACGTTGTTACTCAGCGCTGTCAGCACGTTGTTACTCAACACGTTGTTACTCAGTACTGTCAACACGTTGTTACTCAACACGTTGTTACTCAGTACTGTCAACACGTTGTTACTCAACACGTTGTTACTCAGTACTGTCAACACGTTGTTACTCATCACGTTGTTACTCAGCACTGTCAGCACGTTGTTACTCAGCGCTGTCAACACGTTGTTACTCAGTACTGTCAACACGTTGTTACTCAGTACTGTCAACACGTTGTTACTCAGCGCTGTCAGCACGTTGTTACTCAACACGTTGTTACTCAGTACTGTCAACACGTTGTTACTCAACACGTTGTTACTCAGTACTGTCAACACGTTGTTACTCAACACGTTGTTACTCAGTACTGTCAACACGTTGTTACTCATCACGTTGTTACTCAGCACTGTCAGCACGTTGTTACTCAGCACGTTGTTACTCAGTACTGTCAGCACGTTGTTACTCAGTACTGTCAGCACGTTGTTACTCAGTACTGTCAGCACGTTGTTACTCAGCACGTTGTTACTCAGCGCTGTCAGCACGTTGTTACTCTGCACTGTCAGCACGTTGTTACTCAGTACTGTCAACACGTTGTTACTCAGTACTGTCAGCACGTTGTTACTCAGCGCTGTCAGCACGTTGTTACTCAACACGTTGTTACTCAGTACTGTCAACACGTTGTTACTCAACACGTTGTTACTCAGTACTGTCAACACGTTGTTACTCAGTACTGTCAGCACGTTGTTACTCAGCACGTTGTTACTCAGTACTGTCAGCACGTTGTTACTCAGTACTGTCAGCACGTTGTTACTCAGTACTGTCAGCACGTTGTTACTCAGCACGTTGTTACTCAGCGCTGTCAGCACGTTGTTACTCTGCACTGTCAGCACGTTGTTACTCAGTACTGTCAACACGTTGTTACTCAGTACTGTCAGCACGTTGTTACTCAGCGCTGTCAGCACGTTGTTACTCAACACGTTGTTACTCAGTACTGTCAACACGTTGTTACTCAACACGTTGTTACTCAGTACTGTCAACACGTTGTTACTCAACACGTTGTTACTCAGTACTGTCAACACGTTGTTACTCATCACGTTGTTACTCAGCACTGTCAGCACGTTGTTACTCAGCGCTGTCAACACGTTGTTACTCAGTACTGTCAACACGTTGTTACTCAGTACTGTCAACACGTTGTTACTCAGCGCTGTCATCACGTTGTTACTCAGCACGTTGTTACTCAACACGTTGTTACTCAGTACTGTCAGCACGTTGTTACTCAGCACGTTGTTACTCAGTACTGTCAGCACGTTGTTACTCAGTACTGTCAGCACGTTGTTACTCAGCACGTTGTTACTCAGCGCTGTCAACACGTTGTTACTCAGTACTGTCATCACGTTGTTACTCAGCACTGTCAGCACGTTGTTACTCTGCACTGTCAGCACGTTGTTACTCAGTACTGTCAACACGTTGTTACTCAGTACTGTCAACACGTTGTTACTCAGTACTGTCAACACGTTGTTACTCAGCACTGTCATCACGTTGTTACTCAGCGCTGTCATCACGTTGTTACTCAGCGCTGTCAACACGTTGTTACTCAGTACTGTCAGCACGTTGTTACTCAGCACGTTGTTACTCAGCGCTGTCAACACGTTGTTACTCAGCACTGTCAACACGTTGTTACTCAGCACTGTCATCACGTTGTTACTCAGCACGTTGTTACTCAGTACTGTCAGCACGTTGTTACTCAGTACTGTCGGCACGTTGTTACTCAGTACTGTCAACACGTTGTTACTCAGCACTGTCATCACGTTGTTACTCAGCGCTGTCATCACGTTGTTACTCAGCACGTTGTTACTCAGTACTGTCAGCACGTTGTTACTCAGTACTGTCAGCACGTTGTTACTCAGTACTGTCAACACGTTGTTACTCAGCACTGTCATCACGGTGTTACTCAGCACGTTGTTACTCAGTACTGTCAGCACGTTGTTACTCAGTACTGTCAGCACGTTGTTACTCAGCACTGTCAACACGTTGTTACTCAGTACTGTCAGCACGTTGTTACTCAGCGCTGTCATCACGTTGTTACTCAGCACGTTGTTACTCAGCACGTTGTTACTCAACACGTTGTTACTCAACACGTTGTTACTCAGTACTGTCAACACGTTGTTACTCAGTACTGTCAGCACGTTGTTACTAAGTACTGTCAACACGTTGTTACTCAGTACTGTCATCACGTTGTTACTCAGCACGTTGTTACTCAGTACTGTCAGCACGTTGTTACTCAGCACGTTGTTACTCAGTACTGTCAGCACGTTGTTACTCAGCGCTGTCAGCACGTTGTTACTCAGCACGTTGTTACTCAGCGCTGTCAGCACGTTGTTACTCAGCACGTTGTTACTCAGTACTGTCATCACGTTGTTACTCAGTACTGTCAGCACGTTGTTACTCAGCACGTTGTTACTCAGTACTGTCAGCACGTTGTTACTCAGCGCTGTCAGCACGTTGTTACTCAGCACGTTGTTACTCAGCGCTGTCAGCACGTTGTTACTCAGCACGTTGTTACTCAGTACTGTCATCACGTTGTTACTCAGTACTGTCAACACGTTGATACTCAGTACTGTCATCACGTTGTTACTCAGTACTGTCAGCACGTTGTTACTCAGTACTGTCAGCACGTTGTTACTCAGCAAGTTGTTACTCAGCACGTTGTTACTCAGCACGTTGTTACTCAGTACTGTCAGCACGTTGTTACTCAGTACTGTCATCACGTTGTTACTCAGTACTGTCAGCACGTTGTTACTCAGCACTGTCAACACGTTGTTACTCAGTACTGTCAACACGTTGTTACTCAGTACTGTCATCACGTTGTTACTCAGCGCGTTGTTACTCAGTACTGTCATCACGTTGTTACTCAGCACTGTCATCACGTTGTTACTCAGTACTGTCAACACGTTGTTACTCAGTACTGTCAACACGTTGTTACTCAGCACTGTCAGCACGTTGTTACTCAGCACTGTCATCACGTTGTTACTCAGTACTGTCAGCACGTTGTTACTCAGTACTGTCAACACGTTGTTACTCAGTACTGTCAACACGTTGTTACTCAGCACTGTCAGCACGTTGTTACTCAGCACTGTCATCACGTTGTTACTCAGCACGTTGTTTGTCAGCACGTTGTTACTCAGTATTGTCAGCACGTTGTTACTCAGTACTGTCATCACGTTGTTACTCAGCACGTTGTTACTCAGCACTGTCATCACGTTGTTACTCAGTACTGTCATCACGTTGTTACTCAGCGCCGTCATCACGTTGTTACTCAGTACTGTCAACACGTTGTTACTCAGTACTGTCAGCACGTTGTTACTCAGCACTGTCATCACGTTGTTACTCAGCGCTGTCATCACGTTGTTACTCAGCGCTGTCAACACGTTGTTACTCAGTACTGTCAGCACGTTGTTACTCAGTACTGTCAGCACGTTGTTACTCAGCACTGTCAACACGTTGTTACTCAGTACTGTCAGCACGTTGTTACTCAGTACTGTCAACACGTTGTTACTCAGTACTGTCATCACGTTGTTACTCAGCGCGTTGTTACTCAGTACTGTCATCACGTTGTTACTCAGCACTGTCATCACGTTGTTACTCAGTACTGTCAACACGTTGTTACTCAGTACTGTCAGCACGTTGTTACTCAGTACTGTCAACACGTTGTTACTCAGCACTGTCAGCACGTTGTTACTCAGCGCTGTCATCACGTTGTTACTCAGCGCGTTGTTACTCAACACGTTGTTACTCAGTACTGTCATCACGTTGTTACTCAGCACTGTCATCACGTTGTTACTCAGTACTGTCAACACGTTGTTACTCAGTACTGTCAGCACATTGTTACTCAGTACTGTCAACACGTTGTTACTCAGCACTGTCAGCACGTTGTTACTCAGCGCTGTCATCACGTTGTTACTCAGTACTGTCAGCACGTTGTTACTCAGTACTGTCAACACGTTGTTACTCAGTACTGTCAACACGTTGTTACTCAGCACTGTCAGCACGTTGTTACTCAGCACTGTCATCACGTTGTTACTCAGCACGTTGTTTGTCAGCACGTTGTTACTCAGTACTGTCAGCACGTTGTTACTCAGTACTGTCATCACGTTGTTACTCAGCACGTTGTTACTCAGCACTGTCATCACGTTGTTACTCAGTACTGTCATCACGTTGTTACTCAGCGCCGTCATCACGTTGTTACTCAGTACTGTCAACACGTTGTTACTCAGTACTGTCAGCACGTTGTTACTCAGCACTGTCATCACGTTGTTATTCAGCGCTGTCATCACGTTGTTACTCAGCGCTGTCACCACGTTGTTACTCAGTACTGTCAGCACGTTGTTACTCAGTACTGTCAGCACGTTGTTACTCAGCACTGTCATCACGTTGTTACTCAGCGCTGTCAGCACGTTGTTACTCAGTACTGTCAGCACGTTGTTACTCAGTACTGTCATCACGTTGTTACTCAGCACGTTGTTACTCAGCACTGTCATCACGTTGTTACTCAGTACTGTCATCACGTTGTTACTCAGCGCCGTCATCACGTTGTTACTCAGTACTGTCATCACTTTGTTACTCAGTACTGTCATCACGTTGTTACTCAGCGCCGTCATCACGTTGTTACTCAGTACTGTCAACACGTTGTTACTCAGTACTGTCAGCACGTTGTTACTCAGCACTGTCATCACGTTGTTACTCAGCGCTGTCAACACGTTGTTACTCAGTACTGTCAACACGTTGTTACTCAGCACTGTCATCACGTTGTTACTCAGCGCTGTCATCACGTTGTTACTCAGCGCTGTCAACACGTTGTTACTCAGCACTGTCAGCACGTTGTTACTCAGCGCTGTCATCACGTTGTTACTCAGCACGTTGTTACTCAGCACGTTGTTACTCAGCGCTGTCAGCACGTTGTTACTCAGTACTGTCAGCACATTGTTACTCAGTACTGTCATCACGTTGTTACTCAGCACGTTGTTACTCAGCACTGTCATCACGTTGTTACTCAGTACTGTCATCACGTTGTTACTCAGTACTGTCATCACGTTGTTACTCAGCGCCGTCATCACATTGTTACTCAGTACTGTCAACACGTTGTTACTCAGTACTGTCAGCACGTTGTTACTCAGCGCTGTCATCACGTTGTTACTCAGCGCTGTCAACACGTTGTTACTCAGTACTGTCAACACGTTGTTACTCAGTACTGTCAGCACGTTGTTACTCAGTACTGTCAGCACGTTGTTACTCAGCACTGTCATCACGTTGTTACTCAGCGCTGTCATCACGTTGTTACTCAGCGCTGTCAACACGTTGTTACTCAGCGCTGTCATCACGTTGTTACTCAGCACGTTGTTACTCAGTACTGTCAACACGTTGTTACTCAGTACTGTCAACACGTTGTTACTCAGTACTGTCAACACGTTGTTACTCAGTACTGTCATCACGTTGTTACTCAGTCACGTTGTTACTCAGCACGTTGTTACTCAGTACTGTCAACACGTTGTTACTCAGTACTGTCAACACGTTGTTACTCAGCGCTGTCAACACGTTGTTACTCAGCACTTTCATAAGCCATGAAATGCACGTTCTCCCTACTTCTTACGACTACTATTCTGCTACAGCTCAACCTAAGCATATGCTGTCTGGGATAGGCCACATCTTTTTTAAATGATCTATCAATGTAATATTTTAGTTACAATAAGCCTGTTTCTAAACTAGGATTTCAGGAGAATTTAGTCATTTTTCAGAGATTCATAATTGTTCATTTCCCTTTCAACAGGTCCAATATTTCTTCAAGATTTTGGATGGATGAAGATTATTACACAAATACACATTCCATTTCTACGAGTATGTATTTAAATAAAAGAGACATTGACCACGGGATAATTTCTCCATTTATTTGTCTTTAAGGTCTTACCCAGATGGACTCCTGACGAGTGTCCGCATGTTCAACATTGATCACTTTTACATCAACAAAACCTCCTATTACACACAGGGTACTGCATTGCTTCTGATATTCTAACTTTTACACCAGCGACTTTGGTATCGGTTCCATTACATTACACTTTTTCCTGCGGAAAACAAAAAAATTGTACAACTGCATAAATATAAAACTCTTCCACCATGAAAATTAAAGTTACACCACGTCATGTGATGTCTCCAGCAAATAAAAGGGTTGGTTTTAAAAACACAAGAGTTGCTGTCAGTGTTTCCATGGAGGAGGAAGGAAGATAGTCTTCCCTGCCTGCTGCAGGACACAGAACACAGCTCTAGACTACATGGAGGAGGAGGAGAAGGAGAAGCATTGAACATAGAGGAGAGAAGCATTGAACATAGAGAGGAGGAGGAGGAGAAGCATTGAACATAGAGGAGAAGGGGAAGCATTGAACATAGAGAGAGCAGGGGAAGCATTGAACATAGAGAGAGCAGGGGAAGCATTGAACATAGAGAGAGAAGGGGAAGCATTGAACATAGAGGGGAAGATTGAACATAGAGAGAGCAGGGGAAGCATTGAACATAGAGAGAAGGGGAAGCATTGAACATAGAGAGGAGGAGAAGCATTGAACATAGAGAGAGGAGAAGCATTGAACATAGAGAGAGGAGGAGAAGCATTGAACATAGAGAGAGAAGGGGAAGCATTGAACATAGAGGAGGAGGAGAAGCATTGAACATAGAGAGAGAAGGGGAAGCATTGAACATAGAGAGAGGAGGGGAAGCATTGAACATAGAGAGAGCAGGGGAAGCATTGAACATAGAGAGAGAAGGGGAAGCATTGAACATAGAGAGAGCAGGGGAAGCATTGAACATAGAGAGAGGAGGGGAAGCATTGAACATAGAGAGAGCAGGGGAAGCATTGAACATAGAGAGAGCAGGGGAAGCATTGAACATAGAGAGAGCAGGGGAAGCATTGAACATAGAGAGAGAAGGGGAAGCATTGAACATAGAGAGAGAAGGGGAAGCATTGAACATAGAGGAGGAGGGGAAGCATTGAACATAGAGAGAGCAGGGGAAGCATTGAACATAGAGAGCGCAGGGGAAGCATTGAACATAGAGAGAGCAGGGGAAGCATTGAACATAGAGAGGAGGAGAAGCATTGAACATAGAGAGAGCAGGGGAAGCATTGAACATAGAGAGAGCAGGGGAAGCATTGAACATAGAGAGGAGGAGGAGAAGCATTGAACATAGAGAGAGGAGGAGGAGAAGCATTGAACATAGAGAGAGGAGGAGGAGAAGCATTGAACATAGAGAGGAGGAGGAGGAGAAGCATTGAACATGGAGGAGGAGAAGCATTGAACATGGAGGAGAAGCATTGAACATAGAGAGAGGAGGAGGAGAAGCATTGAACATAGAGAGAGGAGGAGGAGAAGCATTGAACATAGAGAGGAGGAGGAGAAGCATTGAACATAGAGAGAGGAGGAGGAGAAGCATTGAACATAGAGAGAGGAGGAGGAGAAGCATTGAACATAGAGAGAGGAGGAGGAGAAGCATTGAACATGGAGGAGGAGAAGCATTGAACATGGAGGAGGAGAAGCATTGAACATAGAGAGGAGGAGGAGGAGAAGCATTGAACATAGAGAGGAGGAGGAGAAGCATTGAACATAGAGAGAGGAGGAGGGGGAGAAGCATTGAACATAGAGAGGAGGAGGAGAAGCATTGAACATAGAGAGAGGAGGAGGAGAAGCATTGAACATAGAGAGGAGGAGGAGAAGCATTGAACATAGAGAGAGGAGGAGAAGCATTGAACATAGAGAGGAGGAGGAGGAGAAGCATTGAACATAGAGAGAGGAGGAGAAGCATTGAACATGGAGAGAGGAGGAGAAGCATTGAACATAGAGAGAGGAGGAGGGGGAGAAGCATTGAACATAGAGAGAGGAGGAGGAGGAGGAGAAGCATTGAACATAGAGAGAGGAGGAGGAGGAGGAGAAGCATTGAACATAGAGAGGAGGAGGGGGAGAAGCATTGAACATAGAGAGGAGGAGGAGAAGCATTGAACATAGAGAGAGGAAAAGGAGAAGCATTGAACATAGAGAGAGGAGGAGGAGAAGCATTGAACATAGAGGAGGAGGAGAAGCATTGAACATAGAGGAGGAGGAGAAGCATTGAACATAGAGAGAGGAGGAGAAGCATTGAACATGGAGAGAGGAGGAGAAGCATTGAACATAGAGAGAGGAGGAGAAGCATTGAACATAGAGAGAGGAGGAGAAGCATTGAACATAGAGAGAGGAGGAGAAGCATTGAACATGGAGAGAGGAGGAGAAGCATTGAACATAGAGAGAGAAGGAGGAGGAGAAGCATTGAACAGAGAGAGAGGAGGAGAAGCATTGAACAGAGAGAGAGGAGGAGGAGGAGAAGCATTGAACAGAGAGAGAGGAGGAGGAGGAGAAGCATTGAACATAGAGAGAGGAGGAGGAGGAGAAGCATTGAACATAGAGAGAGGAGTATCAAACAAGACATTTCATTAAACCCACTGTCCCATATTAAAGTTGATGCAAAAAGAAAAAGAGTAATGTAGAAATATTGTCCCACAATCAACTCAAAAAGACACAGGAAAATCATTCCAGGGAGTGCATCCGTTTACTGACAGACTTGGAGATCAGAGCGTACCATGCCAGTATTTTCAGTTAGTAAGAGCACATTAACACATATCCACACACTCACATTAAAACACAAACACACCTTGGACCACTAAAGCTTACTGACATAAGACAACAGAAATTACAACATGGCTTGGAAAAGACCACTGTATGCCACTACTGTACTGGACACGCCAAACATATATAGAAACCACGTTAGGCAGAATACTTAGGGGGACAGACAGAAACACTGCTCGCTACATATCAGTAGTGGAATTGCAATTTACAGTAAGAGATGAATGTCCCATGGCTCAAGGACTTCTCATTTACAGTAGAATAAATATGTTGCTACTCTTCCTGTAAAGTACATTCTAACCCTAGACATTATGCAGAAAAGCCAGTGTAGTGTACATTCTAACCCTAGACATTAATGCAGAAAAGCCCGTGTAAAGTACATTCTAACCCTAGACATTATGCAGAAAAGCCAGTGTAGTGTACACAGATTGACTCTAGGTCCCGTATATTATGAAAGTTTTGTTCCAAGACTAGTCGTGTTTTTAATATAACTATTTTTTTCTTTCTTTTCTAAATCATCGTGTTTTGAAATGTGGGTGTGGATAAACAGTGTGTTTTTCTGAGGTCATGAATTGTTGATGGTGAACTTAACGTCAAATCGTCCTTGGTAGCGATCTTTCTCGCTGTAGTCAATGTTCGCTCCGTACACTTTGCACTCAAGACGCAGCTCCTCGTTGAAGGTGAGGTTGGTAAACTGGATGGCCACCAGAGGCTGTAGGTAATCGGGGTGCAGCAGCTTACCATAGTAGGGGTAGTACTGGAGGGGGAACCCCATGCCCATGCCATAGTACTTGATCTCACCAATCTTGCTAGCATCCTCCTCTCTCTGTGGAGAATGACATCACAGTGTTGGATATTTTTCCTAAGGTATAAACTAGTTCTATATTACAATTGAATATAGCCTAAATCTAGCAGGACTATAAAACACATACAGAGAACAAGCATAGCATTTATCCCTGACAGCGTGATGTAAGGGAACAACGAGTTCATTGTATGGTTGTATCAGAAATGGCACCCTTTTGACCAGAACCCTATTGGCCCTGGTCAAAATGACAGTGCACTATATAGGGGAAAGGGTGCCATTTTGGATGTTGTCTATATGATATGCTTCCCAGTCCCGTACCTTGTTCTGACAGTGGATGGGGATAACGTTGGTCTGGACTCTGCTCTGGCCGGCTTCAGGGACGGAGGCATTGTTGGTTGGAGGCTGAAACAAAACCCAGACAAACCAATCAGCATTATCACCTTAACCTAACCCAGACAGACCAACAGCATTATCAACTTAGCCGAACCCAGACAAACCAATCAGCATTATCGCATTAACCTAACCCAGACAGACCCGTCAGCATTATCACCGTAACCTAACCCAGACAGACCCGTCAGCATTATCACCTTAGCCTAACCCAGACAGACCAATCACCATTATCATGTTAGCTAGCCTAACCCAGACAGACCCAACAGCATTATTGTATTAGCCTAACCCAGACAGACCCAACAGCATTATTGTATTAGCCTAACCCAGACAGACCCAACAGCATTATTGTATTAGCCTAACCCAGACAGACCCAACAGCATTATTGTATTAGCCTAACCCAGACAGACCCAACAGCATTATTGTATTAGCCTAACCCAGACAGACCCAACAGCATTATTGTATTAGCCTAACCCAGACAGACCCAACAGCATTATTGTATTAGCCTAACCCAGACAGACCCAACAGCATTATTGTATTAGCCTAACCCAGACAGACCCAACAGCATTATTGTATTAGCCTAACCCAGACAGACCCAACAGCATTATTGTATTAGCCTAACCCAGACAAACCAATCAGCATTATCGCATTAACCTAACCCAGACAGACCCGTCAGCATTATCACCGTAACCTAACCCAGACAGACCATCCGCATTATCACCTTAACCTAACCCAGACAGACCCAACAGCATTATTGTATTAGCCTAACCCAGACAGACCCAACAGCATTATTGTATTAGCCTAACCCAGACAGACCCAACAGCATTATTGTATTAGCCTAACCCGGACAGACCCAACAGCATTATTGTATTAGCCTAACCCAGACGGACCCAACAGCATTATTGTATTAGCCTAACCCAGACAGACCCAACAGCATTATTGTATTAGCCTAACCCAGACAGACCCAACAGCATTATTGTATTAGCCTAACCCAGACAGACCCAACAGCATTATTGTATTAGCCTAACCCAGACAGATCCAACAGCATTATTGTATTAGCCTAACCCAGACAGACCCAACAGCATTATTGTATTAGCCTAACCCAGACAGACCCAACAGCATTATTGTATTAGCCTAACCCGGACCAATAAGCACTGTTGTCATTATCAGGTTATCACCCTGAACCCGTTTCTGTGAAGTGTCCCTCAGTGTTTTACTTCTATCGCCACACAGTCAAGACTACAGGAAGTAGAGTCATGGTCTGGTGATACAGGCTGTGTTTCAGGTCTGGAGGGTCTGGTGATACAGGCTGTGTTTCAGGTCTGGAGGGTCTGGTGATACAGGCTGTGTTTCAGGTCTGGAGGGTCTGGTGATACAGGCTGTGTTTCAGGTCTGGAGGGTCTGGTGATACAGGCTGTGTTTCATGTCTGGAGGGTCTGGTGATACAGGCTGTGTTTCAGGTCTGGAGGGTCTGGTGATACAGGCTGTGTTTCAGGTCTGGAGGGTCTGGTGATACAGGCTGTGTTTCAGGTCTGGAGGGTCTGGTGATACAGGCTGTGTTTCAGGTCTAGAGGGTCTGGTGATACTGGCTGTGTTTCAGGTCTGGAGGGTCTGGTGATACAGACTGTGTTTCAGGTCTGGAGGGTCTGTTGATACTGGCTGTGTTTCAGGTCTGGAGGGTCTGTTGATACTGGCTGTGTTTCAGGTCTGGAGGGTCTGGTGATACAGACTGTGTTTCAGGTCTGGAGGGTCTGGTGATACAGACTGTGTTTCAGGTCTGGAGGGTCTGTTGATACAGGCTGTGTTTCAGGTCTGGAGGGTCTGTTGATACTGGCTGTGTTTCAGGTCTGGAGGGTCTGTTGATACTGGCTGTGTTTCAGGTCTGGAGGGTCTGTTGATACTGGCTGTGTTTCAGGTCTGGAGGGTCTGTTGATACAGGCTGTGTTTCAGGTCTGGAGGACCTGTGTTCTGGCACATTCAGTTTAGCATACATGGAGGCTAAAATCTGAATTGTGTCTACCACAGGAAATTGAAGGAAACCTCAAATAAATCAATAAATAAAAGGTTGTTCTGCGTGTGGACCGAAGAGTCTCCCGGGACTGAATGGGACGCGTGATGTTCGAGCAGCAGTAGTTCAGTTTTGGGGGTTTTCCTCACTGGTTATCTAGACGTATCAGGATTGGGCGAAGGCGGTGCTTAAACGGCGGCTTCACCTTGAATGCTTGGTGTGCGCCGACATGAATCATAAGGGGGGCTTTGGTTGAGAGTTTCCTTGCGAGGGTAGAGACTTCGTTTTTGGCTGAGAGTTTCCTTGCGAGGGTAGAGACTTCGTTTTTGGCTGAGAATTTCCTTGCGAGGGTAGAGACTTCGTTTTTGGTTGAGAGTTTCCTTGCGAGGGTAGAGACTTCGTTTTTGCTGGAAGTGAATCACACAGCTGACCAAATTACACAAGACTTGACTTCTACGTTAACCAAGCTTAATCAATGGTATAAACTAGATTAGCGTGGGGCAGGTGGACATACCCTTGGTCGGAAGTTGATGATCCTGTTGAGCTTGGCGATCAGACAGGGTTTCCCATCCTTGAAGCCAAAGTTTTCGTCGTGACCATCCAGACCAGCACAGGGTCCCAGCCAGGTCCGCTTGAACCTGCAGGCTTTCCTCACTCCAGCGTCACTCTCCAGCTCACCGCGGTCCCTGTACGATTCAGGTAAATCTACAGGCACAGAGAGACCAATTACATCAGTCACCTGAGCAGACAATATAGACCAGTAACTAAACCCTAACAGGGTACATTAATACACCAGACACAGCATAACTAAACCCTAACAGGGTACATTAATACACCAGACACAGCATAACTAAACCCTAACAGGGTACATTAATACACCAGACACCACATAACTAAACCCTAACTAGTCTGTACCAGGGTCTACTAGTCTGAACTAGTTTATACAAGTCTGAACTAGTTTCTACTAGTCTGTACTAGTGTCTACTAGTCTGTACTAGTGTCTACTAGTCTGTACTAGTGTCTACTAGTCTGTACCAGTGTCTACTAGTCTGTACCAGTGTCTACTAGTCTGTACCAGTGTCTACTAGTCTGTACCAGTGTCCACTAGTCTGTACAAGTGTCCGCTAGTCTGTACTAGTGTCCGCTAGTCTGTACCAGTGTCCGCTAGTCTGTACCAGTGTCTACTAGTCTGTACTAGTGTCTACTAGTCTGTACTAGTGTCTACTAGTCTGTACTAGTGTCTACTAGTCTGTACCAGTGTCTACTAGTCTGTACCAGTGTCTACTAGTCTGTACTAGTGTCTACTAGTCTGTACCAGTGTCTACTAGTCTGTACTAGTGTCTACTAGTGTCTGCTAGTCTGTACTAGTGTCTACTAGTCTGTACCAGTGTCTACTAGTCTGTACCAGTGTCTACTAGTCTGTACCAGTGTCTACTAGTCTGTACTAGTGTCTACTAGTCTGTACCAGTGTCTACTCGTATGTACCAGTGTCTACTAGTCTGTACCAGTGTCTACTAGTCTGTACCAGTGTCTACTAGTCTGTACCAGTGTCTACTAGTCTGTACTAGTGTCTACTAGTTTCTACTAGTCTGTACTTGCCTCCACATTCTTCGTACTTGTTCTGGTCGGTCTGCTTCTCCTCATCGTACATCTCCAGGAAGTCCTTGATGCTCTTGGTGTATTTCAGATACGTCTCCACATCGTTGACGTTGTAAGAGATCTCAAACTTCTCAGAGCGCGGGGTGTGGGATAGACCTGTAGATAGACAACACACTGGGTCAGTATGGATGATAGACCTGTAGATAGACAACACACTGGGTCAGTATGGATGATAGGCCTGTAGATAGACAACACACTGGGTCAGTATGGATGATAGACAACACACTGGGTCAGTATGGATGATAGACCTGTAGATAGACAACACACTGGGTCAGTATGGATGATAGGCCTGTAGATAGACAACACACTGGGTCAGTATGAATGATAGACAACACACTGGGTCAGTATGGATGATAGACAACACACTGGGTCAGTATGGATGATAGACAACACACTGGGTCAGTATGGATGATAGGCCTGTAGATAGACAACACACTGGGTCAGTATGAATGATAGACAACACACTGGGTCAGTATGGATGATAGACAACACACTGGGTCAGTATGGATGATAGACAACACACTGGGTCAGTATGGATGATAGACCTGTAGATAGACAACACACTGGGTCAGTATGGATGATAGGCCTGTAGATAGACAACACACTGGGTCAGTATGGATGATAGACAACACACTGGGTCAGTATGGATGATAGACAACACACTGGGTCAGTATGGATGATAGGCCTGTAGATAGACAACACACTGGGTCAGTATGGATGATAGACAACACACTGGGTCAGTATGGATGATAGGCCTGTAGATAGACAACACACTGGGTCAGTATGGATGATACAGAACACAGATGAGACATGTCAGGAGATTTGTGATTTCCGTCTGTAAGTGAAAAGCGCTTTACAAATTTGACAGACTGGAGTAAAGATCCCAAGATAAGATACCGGTATAACCATAGAATGAGTTGATGAATCAGTCTGAGTTGAGACCTGCTGGCTGGAGAGGACACTTCACAGGATTATAAATGGCCCCTTCAAAAGGTCTACTGAAACGCAAACTGTGTTGTACCTCCAAAACACTACATACCAACATAACAAACATAGAATCGTGAATTAACTGACTTTCTTTCAGATTAAAATCAACATTCATTTTTAGCGCTAAATGATGGTTAACCATTAATTCCTTTCCGTTTTGAGTTAATGAAATCATAAAACCCCCTTTGGTGTTTAATAGTCCTATTCAGATGGGAACTCGATGTAAACTGTGGCAGTAATTTTCCACAGATTGACAGCCCTGGTGCACACTACAGGGTCACAGCTAGGCGTGGCATGAACACAGCGAGAGAGAGAGCGAGAGAGCGAGAGAGAGAGAGAGAGAGAGAGAGCGAGACAGAGAGAGAGAGAAAGAGAGAGAGAGAGACAGAGACAGAGAGAGAGAAAAGAGAGAGAGAGAGAGAGACAGAGCGAGAGAGAGAGAGAGAGACAGAGAGAGAGCGAGAGAGGAAACATTGTGTTTATTTCACCACGCTCTTTCCTCAACATCCAAATATGAATCCTCATCCAGTGTCTATTGCGTAAGAACTCAATGAAAACATACGTCACATGTTATGGGGAGTCACATGTTCAACACAGTCAAGTTGATTTTACTTCCAGTCACGGCTTGTGTAAGTCTCCACCCCCCCCCTCAACCCCCCCCCCCCTCCCTACTCACCCCACCACCCACACCTACTCAACCACCAAGCCTCACGTGCTCTTCACTCACAATGGAAACTTTTATCCTCAGAATGAGAGCCAGGACGTTGGCTCTCTAAACTCTAGCTGCCGTCTCCTTCCTTTATGTGGCCACCAATGGAAACTCACTTCAGCTCACGACACTCCACACCTACTCATGTGGTTTCTGCTGCCTCGCGGCGCAGGGCGGCCTTTGACAGTCAACAGCTTTGGAGGGGGAAATGGCCGACAGGCAAACAGGCCAATGTGCACGAAGCCAGTCTTTTACAATGGCTGCTAAAAATACCACCTAGATGACAGCATGTGCTGTGCAAACAGGCCTTGGCACAGGCAGGGTAGGTAGGGCTAGGAGAGATGCCCTGGCACAGAGAAAGAGAGAGTAAAAACTATTTTGATAAACTCCCGTATCTATTGGGTGACAAGGAAAAGATCAACCAGTGAAGAACAAACACCATTGTAAATACAATCCATATTTATGTTTATTTATTTAACTATTTGTACTTTAACTATTTGACATCACTATAACACTGTATGTAGACATAATATGACATTTAAAATGTCACTATTTCTTTGAAACGTGTGTGTAATGTTTACGGTTCATTTTTAAAATAGTTTCTTCTCACTTTTGTTTTGGCAATGTTAACATGTTTCCCATGCCAATAAAGCCTGAGAGAAACAACAGACAGACAGACAGACAATAAAGCCTGAGACAGACAGACAGACTGTCTATCTGTCTGTGTCTGTCTGTCTGTCTGTCTGTCTGACAGAGCTTCCAAACGTACTCCCAGCCAGACTAAGGAAGCAGCAGTAACTTCTCATACAACAGGCTGTTTCGACTCTTTCAACGTGCCCTCAAAAGATTACAGAAATCATTTCACCAGGCTTAAAAGGTTGATTCTCTGCCATTTCCAGGGAATGTACAGATTTAGGATCTTAATTTGATCACCCTGTTGCAGGAAAATTTGTAGTGTATTTGAGTTTTAAAAAGTTTGAATAAGTTCATTTTCCCATATAAAAAGATGGAGCAACCCCTACAAAAATGTCCATTCATTATAATCCACATGTCCTGTTGCTGCAGGATTATTTTCCTGCTGTAGCAAACTGGCTCAAATTAAGATCCTACATCTGTACCACATCCAGGAGTACAGGCTCAGATGAGCTGCCATGCACACGCAGTGTGAAAACCCGATCCCAAAGATGTGTTTATGAACAGACAGGCGGTCGAGTCCCAGTAAAAACAGTGTTTCCCAGAGCTGAAGACTGAGGAGGGAAGCTGGCTGGCAGGCAGGGAGGCGGGGAGGGAGGGAGGGGAGGAAGAGTGAAGGACAAAATGGCTGAAGCTGTCTGAGGTCAGAGGGACCTTCAGTGGGGAGGAGGAGGGGTTCAGGAGCAGGTTTTTACAGAAACCTTGGAAGTAAGACCGTCAACCACATAACAGCAACATAAAGGGGTGAAAGTAGCCACAACCCTTCACCCACCGTAATAACAACATGTTATGGACGACCTGACCAAATTCACCTGGAAATGTGCGTTATAGATCTGGCGTTCTCATTGAAATCAAGTCTAAGACGCAGTAGATCTGTTCTTTCTGCACTATTTCTATGCTTCCCGATCTTAAGTTTTGTTTATAATATATTTCACAGTGGTTTAGATGGTACAATGTATTATGGTGGATTCTGATAAAAGCCCATTCAAATATTCTCTTACATATATCTAGGCCTGTGTTTCAAGTTTCAAGAGGATTTGTCATACATTATACAGCTACTTACTATGCCTGTGTTTTAATCGTGGTTCCATTTATGTCCACAGTATAAATGTTCTCTGTAAAAACACATTTACTACAGAAGCTATGATCTTTCAATTAGAATGTAGCATTACATTTTTTTCGTACCACTGAGCCAACAGAACAACGCAAGCAGTGTCATGATTAAAGATCTGAAGATTTTATACGCGGTGCATTCGGAAAGTATTCAGACCCCTCGACTTTTTCCACATTCTGTTACGTTACAGCCTGATTCTAAAACGGATTAAATAAACATTTTCCTCATCAATCTAGACACAATACCCCCATAATGACATCACAATAACCCATAATGACATCACAATACCCCATAATGACAAAGAGAAAACGGGTGATACATTTTTGCACATTTATTAAAAATATTAAAAATACCTTATTTATATAAGTATTCAGACCCTTTGCTATTGAGCTCAGATGCATCCTGTTTCCATTGATCATCCATGATGTTTCTACAACTTGATTGGAGTCCACCTGTGGTCAATTCAATTGATTGGACATGATTTGGAAAGGCACACACCGGCCTTTATAAGGTCCCACAGTTGACAGTGCATGTCAGAGCAAGAACCAAGCCATGAGGTTGAAGGAATTGTCGTAGAGCTCAGAGACAGGATTGTGTCGAGGCACAGATCTGGGAAAGGGAACCAAAAAGTTTCTTAAATGGAAGAAGTTTGGAACCACCAAGACTCTTCCTAGAGCTGGCCGCCCAGCCAAACTGAGCAATCGGAGAAGGGCCTTGGTCAGGGAGGGGACCAAGAACCTGATGGTCACTCTGACAGAGCTCCAGAGTTCCTCTGTGGAGATGGGAAAACCTTCCAGAAAGACAACCATTTCTGCAGCACTCCACCAATCAGGCCTTTATGGTAGGGTGACTAGACGGAAGCCACTTCTCAGTAAAAGGCACATGACAGCCCACTTGGAGTTTTCCTAAAGGCACCTAAAGGACTCTCAGACCATGAGGAACAAGATTCTCTGGTCTGATGAAACCAACATTGAAATATTTGGCCTGCTGTTGGGATGTTTTTCAGAGGCAGGGACTGGGAGACTAGTCAGGATCAAGGGAAAGATGAACGGAGCAAAGTACAGAGAGATCCTTGATGAAAACCTGCTCCAGAGCACTCAGGACCTCAGACTGGGGTGAAGGTTCACCTTCCAACAGGACAACGACCCTAAGCACACAGCCAAGAAAACAAACTAGTGGCTTTGGGACAAGTCTCTGAATGTCCTTGAGTGGCCCAGCCAGAGCCCGGACTTGAACCCGATTGAACATCTCTGGAGAGACCGGAAAATAGCTGTGCAGCGACGCTCCCCATCCAACCTAACAGAGCTTGAGAGGTTCTGCAGAGAAGAATGGGAGAAACTCCCCAAATACAGGTGTGCCAAGCTTGTAGCGTCATACCCAAGAAGACTCGAGGCTGTAATCGCTGCCCAAGATGCTTCAACAAAGAATTGAGTAAAGGGTCTGAATAAAGCCGTACTCCTAAATCTCTACCACCTCCAGAGCACATCTTATCCCTTCAATTAGCTTCTGATGGAAATCACACTTAATACAATCACAAAAGGATATTTCATTAAGCAACATAAAGTCGTATAAAGCAACATAAAGCAGTATAAAACAGTATAAAGCAGTATAAAGCAACATAAAACAGTATAAAGCAGTATAAAGCAACATAAAGCAGTTTAAAGCAGTATAAAGCAACATAAAGCAGTATAAAGCAACATACAGCAGTATAAAGCAGTATAAAGCAGTATAAAACAACATAAAGCAGTAAAAAGCAACATAAAGCCGTAGCAACATAAAGCAGTATAAAGCAACATAAAGCAGTATAAAACAGTATAAAGCAGTATAAAGCAACATACAGCAGTATAAAGCAGTATAAAGCAACATAAAGCAGTATAAAGCAACATACAGCAGTATAAAGCAGTATAAAGCAACATAAAGCAGTATAAAGCAACATAAAGCAGTATAAAGCAACATAAAGCAGTATAAAGCAGTATAAAGCAACATAAAGCAGTATAAAGCAACATAAAGCAGTATAAAGCAACATAAAGGAGTATAAAGCAGTATAAAGCAACATAAAGCAGTATAAAGCAACATAAAGCAGTATAAAGTAACATACAGCAGTATAAAGCAGTATAAAGCAACATAAAGCAATATAAAGCCACATAAAGCAGTATAAAGCAACATAAAGCAGTATAAAGCAGTATAAAGCAACATAAAGCAACATAAAGCAACATAAAGCAGTATAAAGCAACATAAAGCAGTATAAAGCAACATACAGCAGTATAAAGCAGTATAAAGCAACATAAAACAGTATAAAGCAGTATAAAGCAACATAAAGCAGTATAAAGCAGTATAAAGCAACATAAAGCAGTATAAAGCAACATAAAGCCGTAGCAACATAAAGCAGTATAAAGCAACATAAAGCAGTATAAAACAGTATAAAGCAGTATAAAGCAACATACAGCAGTATAAAGCAGTATAAAGCAACATAAAGCAGTATAAAGCAACATAAAGCAATATAAAGCAGTATAAAGCAACATACAGCAGTATAAAGCAGTATAAAGCAACATAAAGCAGTATAAAGCAACATAAAGCAGTATAAAGCAACATAAAGCAGTATAAAGCAGTATAAAGCAACATAAAGCAGTATAAAGCAACATAAAGCAGTATAAAGCAGTATAAAGCAGTATAACAGTCTTTACCTGGTGGGGCGACTCTGTCCTGGTAGGTGGGTTTGTAGTTACTAAGGGTTAGCAGCAGGGCCTGGATGGTCCCAATGAAAATCCCAGCCAAGCATCCATAGAAGATCAGGTAGAACAACAAGATTTTAACTGTGGAGAGAAAGACAGAAGGGATTGGTTACAAATAGACAGACAGATTAGTAGTAGACATGTCCTGTTTCAGCAGATCTAACATGGTGAATGAGTGTCAACAATACTCCTGTATCCCCCATCACTATTACAGATTCACCCTGCCAGGTCCCCCTTCAACATGTTGCCTGAATTGATTGTAACTGGAAATTCCAGGGAAACTTCCCCCTCCAGGAAAAACACCTGAGACATTAGCCTGACAGGACGCTGAATGGAAGACCTCTGGGGGTTTAAAGGGCTGAGTAACTCTAGTGACTAGGAATGTGCTGAGCCATGCATGGTGTGGTGTGGTGTGGTGTGGTGTGGCGTGCTGAGCCATGCATGGTGTGGTGTGGCGTGGTGTGGTGTGGCGTGCTGAGCCATGCATGGCGTGGCGTGGTGTGGCGTGGCGTGGTGTGGCGTGGCGTGGCGTGGTGTGGCGTGGTGTGGCGTGGTGTGGCGTGGCGTGGTGTGGCGTGGCGTGGCGTGGTGTGGCGTGGTGTGGCGTGGCGTGGTGTGGCGTGGTGTGGCGTGGTGTGGCGTGCTGAGCCATGCATGGCGTGGCGTGGTGTGGCGTGGCGTGGCGTGGTGGTGTGGCGTGGCGTGGTGTGGCGTGGCTGGCTAGAATTCAAATAATAATCCAAATACAACAGAAGTTCAGTTATTTAACCATAGATGATATGTGAGGGTTATTGGGATATATTGGTGATTGAGATCCATCTGATTCAACGTGCCACCACTAATGGACAAAATCACTTTCGAAATGGCTGAAAATATATATATATATATATATTTGCTTATCTAAACTAAGCTGATGCTGTCATTATAAGTGCTTATGATCCAATATGAGAAGTCATTCAAGTATTTATTTAATTACGAAGACAAGTCTAAATCTTTGTGAGAGGCATAAGAGTGTTATTCTTCCTGGTACTAACTAAATCTCTCTACGGTTTAACTTTCTCTGAGTTGACTGTAAACTTCAGCGTAACTTCCACAGCCTGTTAATCCTCTCTCTGCTGTTAATGCCAGGGTAGATACAACTCCTGTTGCTAGTACTACTACAGAACCTCTCTCTGCTGTTAATGCCAGGGTAGATACAACTCCTGTTACTAGTACTACTACAGAACCTCTCTCTGCTGTTAATGCCAGGGTAGATACAACTCCTGTTACTAGTACTACTACAGAACCTCTCTCTGCTGTTAATGCCAGGGTAGAGACAACTCCTGTTACTACACAACTACTACAGAACCTCTCTCTGCTGTTAATGCCAGGGTAGAGACAACTCATGTTACTACACAACTACTACAGAACCTCTCTCTGCTGTTAATGCCAGGGTAGAGACAACTCCTGTTACTAGTACTACTACAGATCCTCTCTGCTGTTAATGCCAGGGTAGAGACAACTCCTGTTACTACACAACTACTACAGAACCTCTCTCTGCTGTTAATGCCAGGGTATATACAACTACTACAGAATATCCCCTACACTACTATAGAATATCCCCTACACTACTATAGAATATCCCCTACACTACTATAGAATATCCCCTACACTACTATAGAATATCCCCTACACTACTACAGAATATCCACCACTCTACTGTTCTTTACTCTACACCACTCTACTGTTCTCTACACCACTCTACTCTACACCTCTCTACTCTACACCACTCTACTGTTCTCTACTCTACACCACTCTACTCTACACCTCTCTACTCTACACCACTCTACTGTTCTCTACTCTACACCACTCTACTGTTCTCTATTCTACACCACTCTACTGTTCTCTATTCTACACCACTCTACTGTTCTCTATTCTATACCACTCTACTCTAAACCTCTCTATTCTACACCACTCTACTGTTCTCTACTCTACACCACTCTACTGTTCTCTACTCTACACCACTCTACTGTTCTCTATTCTACACCACTCTACTGTTCTCTATTCTACACCACTCTACTGTTCTCTATTCTATACCACTCTACTCTAAACCTCTCTATTCTACACCACTCTACTGTTCTCTACTCTACACCACTCTACTGTTCTCTACTCTACACCACTCTACTGTTCTTTACTCTACACCACTCTACTGTTCTTTACTCTACTGTTCTCTATTCTACACTACTCTACTGTTCTCTACTCTACACCACTCTACTGTTCTTTACTCTACACCCCTCTACTGTTCTCTACACCACTCTACTCTACACCACTCTACTGTTCTCTATTCTACACCACTCTACTGTTCTCTATTCTATACCACTCTACTCTAAACCTCTCTATTCTACACCACTCTACTGTTCTCTACTCTACACCACTCTACTGTTCTCTACTCTACACCACTCTACTGTTCTCTATTCTACACCACTCTACTGTTCTCTATTCTACACCACTCTACTGTTCTCTATTCTATACCACTCTACTCTAAACCTCTCTATTCTACACCACTCTACTGTTCTCTACTCTACACCACTCTACTGTTCTCTACTCTACACCACTCTACTGTTCTTTACTCTACACCACTCTACTGTTCTTTACTCTACACCACTCTACTGTTCTTTACTCTACTGTTCTCTATTCTACACTACTCTACTGTTCTCTACTCTACACCACTCTACTGTTCTTTACTCTACACCCCTCTACTGTTCTCTACACCACTCTACTCTACACCACTCTACTGTTCTCTATTCTACACCACTCTTCTGTTCTTTACTCTACTGTTCTCTATTCTACACTACTCTACTGTTCTCTACTCTACACTACTCTACTGTTCTTTACTCTACACCCCTCTACTGTTCTCTATTCTACACCACTCTACTCTACACCACTCTACTGTTCTCTACTCTACACCACTCTACACCACTCTACTGTTTTCTACTCTACACCACTCTACTGTTCTCTACTCTACACCACTCTACTGTTCTCTACTCTACACCACTCTACTGTTCTCTACTCTACACCACTCTACTGTTCTTTACTCTACACCACTCTACTGTTCTCTACACCACTCTACTGTTCTCTACTCTACACCACTCTACTGTTCTCTACTCTACACCACTCTACTGTTCTCTACTCTACACCACACTACTGTTCTCTACTCTACACCACACTACTGTTCTCTACTCTACACCACACTACTGTTCTTTACTATACACCACTCTACGCTACTGTTCTCTACTCTACACCTCTCTACACCACACTACTGTTCTTTACTCCACACCACTCTATTGTTCTCTACACCACTCTACTCTACTGTTCTCTACTCTTCTCTACACCACTCTACTGTTCTCTACACCACTCTACTGTTCTCTACACCACTCTACACCACTCTACTGTTCTCTACTCTACACCACTCTACTGTTCTCTACTCTACACCACTCTACTGTTCTCTACTCTACACCACTCTACTGTTTTCTACTCTACACCACTACTGTTCTCTACTCTACACTACTCTACTGTTCTTTACTCTACACCCCTCTACTGTTCTCTATTCTACACCACTCTACTCTACACCACTCTACTGTTCTCTACTCTACACCACTCTACTGTTTTCTACTCTACACCACTCTACTGTTCTCTACTCTACACCACTCTACTGTTCTCTACTCTACACCACTCTACACCACTCTACTGTTCTCTACTCTACACCACTCTACTGTTCTTTACTCTACACCACTCTACTGTTCTCTACTCTATTCTACACTACTCTACTGTTCCTACTCTACACCACTCTACTGTTCTCTACTCTACACCACTCTCTGTTCTCTACTCTACACCACTCTACTGTTTTTACTCTACACCACTCTACTGTTCTCTACACCACTCTACTGTTCTCTACTCTACACCACTCTACTGTTCTCTATTCTACACCACTCTTCTGTTCTTTACTCTACTGTTCTCTATTCTACACCACTCTACTGTTCTTTACTCTACACCACTCTACTGTTCTCTACTCTACACCACTCTACTGTTCTCTACTCTACACCACTCTACTGTTCTCTACTCTACACCACTCTACTGTTCTCTACTCTACACCACTCTACTGTTCTCTACTCTACACCACTCTACTGTTCTCTACTCTACACCACACTACTGTTCTCTACTCTACACCACACCACTGTTCTTTACTATACACCACTCTACGCTACTGTTCTCTACTCTACACCTCTCTACACCACACTACTGTTCTTTACTCCACACCACTCTATTGTTCTCTACACCACTCTACTCTACACCTCTACTCTACTGTTCTCTACCCTTCTCTACACCACTCTACTGTTCTCTACACCACTCTACTGTTCTCTACACCACTCTACACCACTCTACACCACTCTACTGTTCTCTACTGTTCTCTACTCTACACCACTCTACACCCCTCTACTGTTCTCTACTCTACACCACTCTACTGTTCTCTACTCTACACCACTCTACTGTTCTCTACTCTACACCACTCTACTGTTCTCTACTCTACACCACTCTACTGTTCTCTACTCTACTGTTCTCTACTCTACACCACTCTACTGTTCTCTACTCTACACCACTCTACTGTTCTCTACTCTACACCACTCTACTGTTCTCTACTCTACACCACTCTACTCTACACCTCTACTCTACTGTTCTCTACCCTTCTCTACACCACTCTACTGTTCTCTACACCACTCTACTGTTCTCTACTCTACACCACTCTACACCCCTCTACTGTTCTCTACTCTACACCACTCTACTGTTCTCTACTCTACACCACTCTACTGTTCTCTACTCTACACCACTCTACTGTTCTCTACTCTACTGTTCTCTACTCTACACCACTCTACTGTTCTCTACTCTACACCACTCTACTGTTCTCTACTCTACACCACTCTACTGTTCTCTACTCTACACCACTCTATTGTTCTCTACACCACTCTACACCACTCTACTGTTCTCTACTCTACACCACTCTACTGTTCTCTACTCTACTGTTCTCTACTCTACACCACTCGACTGTTCTTTACTCTACACCACTCCACTGTTCTTTACTCTACACCACTCTATTGTTCTCTACACCACTCTACTCTACACCACTCTACTGTTCTCTACTCTACACCACTCTACTGTTCTCTACTCTACTGTTCTCTACTCTACACCACTCGACTGTTCTTTACTCTACACCACTCTACTGTTCTTTACTCTACACCACTCTATTGTTCTCTACACCACTCTACACCACTACTGTTCTCTACTCTACACCACTCTACTGTTCTCTACTCTACACCACTCTACTGTTCTCTACTCTACTGTTCTCTACTCTACACCACTACTGTTCTCTACTCTACACCACTCGACTGTTCTTTACTCTACACCACACTACTGTTCTTTACTCTACACCACTCTATTGTTCTCTACACCACTCTACTCTACACCACTCTACTGTTCTCTACTCTACTGTTCTCTACTCTACACCACTACTGTTCTCTACTCTACACCACTCTACTGTTCTCTACTCTACTGTTCTCTACTCTACACCACTCGACTGTTCTTTACTCTACACCACACTACTGTTCTCTACTCTACACCATCTACTGTTCTCTACTCTACACCACTCTACTGTTCTCTACTCTACTGTTCTCTACTCTACACCACTACTGTTCTCTACTCTACACCACTACTGTTCTCTACTCTACACCACTAATGTTCTCTACTCCACACCACTCTACTCTTCTCTACACCACTCTACTGTTCTCTACACCACTCTACTGTTCTTTACTCTACACCACTCTACTGTTCTCTACACCACTCTACTGTTCTCTACTCTACACCACTCTACTGTTCTCTACTCTACACCACTCTACTGTTCCATACCGTACTGTTCCATACTCTACACCACTCTACTGTTCCATACTCTACACCACTCTACTCTACACCACCACTCTACATCCACACCACTCTACTGTTCTCTACACCACTCTACTGTTCTCTACTCTACACCACTCGACTGTTCTTTACTCTACACCACTCGACTGTTCTTTACTCTACACCACTCTACTGTTCTCTACTCTACACCACACTACTGTTCTTTACTCTACACCACTCTATTGTTCTCTACACCACTCTACTGTTCTCTACTCTACTGTTCTCTACTCTACTGTTCTCTACTCTACACCACTCGACTGTTCTTTACTCTACACCACTCTACTGTTCTCTACTCTACACCACTCTACTGTTCTCTACTCTACACCACACTACTGTTCTTTACTCTTATTGTTCTCTACACCACTCTATTGTTCTCTACACCACTCTACTGTTCTCTACTACACCACTCGACTGTTCTCTACACCACTCTACTGTTCTCTACTCTACACCACTCTACTGTTCTCTACTCTACACCACTCTACTGTTCTCTACTCTACACCACACTACTGTTCCTTACTCTACACCACTCTACTGTTCTTTACTCTACACCTCTCTACTCTACACCACTCTACTGTTCCTTACTCTACACCACTCTACTGTTCTTTACTCTACACTACTCTACTGTTCTCTACTCTACACCACTCTACTGTTCTCTACTCCATATGCTGTGTTGAAATTAATCTTGTCTCCCTCCCATGATGCAATAGTAACGGAGGGCAACATCACTTCTAGACTAGCAGGATGAGTCACTCTGGCTTGTTGTCGACGGTTACCAGTCCCTCTCCTCTATCAGCCTCATTTACAAACATCCCCAAACTCATACACCCCCCCCCCCCACACACACACACACACACACACCACATGGCGCCATGCAGTCAGGCAGGCAGAGACAGGTGTGGCAAGACATGTTACTTTCTCTCCCTGCAGGTGAAGGTGACAGGATGGCCAATTGTAAATCAACCCTGCTGCCCTTAACCTTGGGTCACAACAAAACATCCAGTGACTAAACAATCTACAGGAAACACTTTTACTAGTGCATTGTTTGAGCAGAATAACTTCATAGTGCAACAGTGTCTGGGTGTGTGTGTGAGAGGGAGGGAGAGAGACTGATTGACTGGTGGTAACCATGGCAGTGAGCTCTGGGGTGAGAGAGACTGATTGACTGGCGGTAACCATGGCAGTGAGCTCTGGGGTGAGAGAGAGAGACTGATTGACTGGCGGTAACCATGGCAGTGAGCTCTGGGGTGAGAGAGAGAAGCTCTGGCAGTGGGTGAGAGAGAGAGACTGATTGACTGGCGGTAACCATGGCAGTAAGCTCTGGGGTGAGAGAGAGAGACTGATTGACTGGCGGTAACCATGGCAGTAAGCTCTGGGGTGAGGGAGAGAGACTGATTGACTGGCGGTAACCATGGCAGTGAGCTCTGGGGTGAGAGAGAGAGACTGATTGACTGGCGGTAACCATGGCAGTAAGCTCTGGGGTGAGAGAGAGAGACTGATTGACTGGCGGTAACCATGGCAGTAAGCTCTGGGGTGAGAGAGAGAGCTCTGGCGGTAACCATGGCAGTAAGCTCTGGGGTGAGAGAGAGAGACTGATTGACTGGCGGTAACCATGGCAGTGAGCTCTGGGGTGAGAGAGAGAGACTGATTGACTGGCGGTAACCATGGCAGTGAGCTCTGGGGTGAGAGAGAGAGAGACTGATTGACTGGTGGTAACCATGGCAGTGAGCTCTGGGGTGAGAGAGAGAGACTGATTGACCTGCGGTAACCATGGCAGTGAGCTCTGGGGTGAGAGAGAGAGACTGATTGACTAGCGGTAACCATGGCAGTGAGCTCTGGGGTGAGAGAGAGATGCAAACCAGTTGCATCGAAGGTGACCATGGCTGTATTTTTTTAGGCATGAGTCATAACACCCATAAAACCTAGTGGTCAAACAAGGAAATGGTTCCAATCGTTTTTTCCACCATACATTTTTCCCAAAGGGGATTTTAGAAACCCTTCAAATAAGGTCTGTGTTTCGTGTAGACTTACCCTGGCGTGATGTTTTGATAGCCTGGTCTGTGTTTCGTGTAGACTTACCCTGGCATGATGTTTTGATAGCCTGGTCTGTGTTTCGTGTAGACTTACCCTGGCGTGTCGTTTTGATAGCCTGGTCTGTGTTTCGTGTAGACTTACCCTGGCGTGATGTTTTGATAGCCTGGTCTGTGTTTCGTGTAGACTTACCCTGGCGTGTCGTTTTGATAGCCTGGTCTGTGTTTCGTGTAGACTTACCCTGGCGTGATGTTTTGATAGCCTGGTCTGTGTTTCGTGTAGACTTACCCTGGCGTGTCGTTTTGATAGCCTGGTCTGTGTTTCGTGTAGACTTACCCTGGCGTGTCGTTTTGATAGCCTGGTCTGTGTTTCGTGTAGACTTACCCTGGCGTGATGTTTTGATAGCCTGGTCTGTGTTTCGTGTAGACTTACCCTGGCGTGATGTTTTGATAGCCTGGTCTGTGTTTCGTGTAGACTTACCCTGGCGTGATGTTTTGATAGCCTGGTCTGTGTTTCGTGTAGACTTACCCTGGCGTGTCGTTTTGATAGCCTGGTCTGTGTTTCGTGTAGACTTACCCTGGCGTGATGTTTTGATCACCAGGCTATCAAAACATCATGCCAAGGTAAGACTACACCAAACACAGACCAGGCTATCAAAACATCATGCCAGGGTAAGTCTACACCAAACACAGATCTTATTTTAAGCGTTTCTAAAATTCCCTTTGGGAAAAATTTTATGGGGGAAAAACGATTGGAACCATTTCCCTGTTTGACCGCTAGGCTACCCCTGGACAGTGATAGACTAGTGTCCTGTCCAGGGGTAAGGCCCTGTGATAGACTAGTGTCCTGTCCAGGGGTAAGGCCCTGTGATAGACTAGTGTCCTGTCCAGGGGTAAGGCCCTGTGATAGACTAGTGTCCTGTCCAGGGGTAAGGCCCTGTGATAGACTAGGGTTCTGTCCAGGGGTAAGGCCCAGTGATAGACTAGTGTCCTGTCCAGGGTTAATTAAGGCCCTGTGATAGACTAGTGTCCTGTCCAGGGTTAAGGCCCTGTGATAGACTAGTGTCCTGTCCAGGGTTAAGGCCCAGTGATAGACTAGTGTCCTGTCCAGGGTTAAGGCCCAGTGATAGACTAGTGTCCTGTCCAGTGTTAGACTAGTGTCCTGTCCAGGGGTAAGGCCCTGTGATAGACCAGTGTCCTGGGTTAAGGCCCAGTGATAGACTAGTGTCCTGTCCAGGGTTAAGGCCCAGTGATAGACTAGTGTCCTGTCCAGTGTTAGACTAGTGTCCTGTCCAGGGGTAAGGCCCTGTGATAGACTAGTGTCCTGTCCAGGGTTAAGGCCCAGTGATAGACTAGTGTCCTGTCCAGTGTTAGACTAGTGTCCTGTCCAGGGGTAAGGCCCTGTGATAGACTAGTGTCCTGTCCAGGGTTAAGGCCCAGTGATAGATTAGTGTCCTGTCCAGGGGTAGACTAGTGTCCTGTCCAGGGGTAAGGCCCTGTGATAGACTAGTGTCCTGTCCAGGGTTAAGGCCCAGTGATAGATTAGTGTCCTGTCCAGGGGTAGACTAGTGTCCTGTCCAAGGGGTAAGACCCTGTGATAGACTAGTGTCCTGTCCAGTCTTAGACTAGTGTCCTGTCCAGGGGTAGACTAGTGTCCTGTCCAGGGGTAAGGCCCAGTGATAGACTAGTGTCCTGTCCAGGGTTAAGGCCCTGTGATAGACTAGTGTCCTGTCCAGTGATAGACTAGTGTCCTGTCCAGGGTTAAGGCCCTGTGATAGACTAGTGTCCTGTCCAGGGGTAAGGCCCTGTGATAGACTAGTGTCCTGTCCAGGGGTAAGGCCCTGTGATAGACTAGTGTCCTGTCCAGGGGTAAGGCCCTGTGATAGACTAGTGTCCTGTCCAGGGTTAAGGCCCTGTGATAGACTAGTGTCCTGTCCAGTGATAGACTAGTGTCCTGTCCAGGGTTAAGGCCCTGTGATAGACTAGTGTCCTGTCCAGGGGTAAGGCCCTGTCTCAGACTAGTGTCCTGTCCAGGGGTAAGGCCCTGTGATAGACTAGTGTCCTGTCCAGGGGTAAGGCCCTGTGATAGACTAGTGTCCTGTCCAGGGGTAAGGCCCTGTGATAGACTAGCGTTCTGTCCAGGGGTAAGGCCCTGTGATAGACTAGTGTCCTGTCCAGGGGTAAGGCCCTGTGATAGACTAGTGTCCTGTCCAGGGGTAAGGCCCAGTGATAGACTAGTGTCCTGTCCAGGGGTAAGGCCCTGTGATAGACTAGTGTCCTGTCCAGGGGTAAGGCCCTGTGATAGACTAGTGTCCTGTCCAGGGGTAAGGCCCTGTGATAGACTAGTGTCCTGTCCAGGGGTAAGGCCCAGTGATAGACTAGCGTCCTGTCCAGGGTTAATGCCCAGTGATAGACTAGTGTCCTGTCCAGGGGTAAGGCCCTGTGATAGACTAGTGTCCTGTCCAGGGGTAAGGCCCAGTGATAGACTAGTGTTCTGTCCAGGGGTAAGGCCCAGTGATAGACTAGTGTCCTGTCCAGGGGTAAGGCCCAGTGATAGACTAGCGTTCTGTCCAGGGGTAAGGCCCTGTGATAGACTAGTGTCCTGTCCAGGGGTAAGGCCCTGTGATAGACTAGTGTCCTGTCCAGGAAGTGTACTGTACATCAAGCTGAACCATCACAACAGAAACAGGAGATAGTTAAGTAAGTAGGCTCATCAAGCTGACTGATATTGTCTCATAAATAAACTGACTTATATTATCTCATAGAACAAAACGTAGGATCTCTGAAACCTGTTAACCTCAGACCGTGTTATCCAAAACAACCTCCAAAAGCTGCATTCATTTCCCCTGGAGGCTTTGAGCAACGAGCCATCGGGACTACAAGCTGGCGAGCCCTATAGGCCTATTCCAAAGTCCAATTCATTTTAGTCTCTCAAATCCGTGTTTTTCTTACCTACGACCCGCATATTGTGTGGAAGCTCAGGGGGAATAGCTAAATTCAGACCGCTGTCGTTTTCTCGCTCTCTTGTAATAAAGAGCCATCGGACCACTGAGTGAATGTGATCTAATTGGCCAATAGGAGACTTGTTGAATGCCTTCCAGTCCTTGTGATAACCTCTCTCAGCTCGGTCTACACCCCCCCCCCAGAGCAGCAGGGTAGACAGTCAGGCAGGCATGGTGTGAATGGACAACTCAGGCACGTTCTCACATTTCTCGAGACAAGCAGCAGCAGAGATTGCTGAGATTATCATGATTGTCCTATTTCGTGCTTACCTTTCAAAATACTATAGACACTGGGTAGCCGTCAGTATAGGGGTTATTACACTGTCGTTGGATACAAGTGTCACTGAATGAAGACCTGAAGCAATGTAGCCTACAGTAGTCGCTAATTCCTACCATTTTTGATGATGACCAATTGTGATTTGATGCGAAAATGAGATGGTGCTGCACAGCCAACCTATTGGAAGGCTTTATCCTGAGCAATAACCGCTGCAACCTGGTCTCAGAGCTTTTTGTATTATTCTGTACGTAAATCTGAGAAACTCCATTTCCTGTGATATTTTACACTATGTACTAATTTGTGGATGTCTATCGCCCATTTCGTATGATATGTTACGAATTCTAGCTAGGCTAGGGTGTTTCAGTTAGGTTAAAGTGTTAAGTGTTAGCTAACATGCTAAGTTGCTAAAAAATAAGTAAGTAGATAAAATGCTAAAGTTGTCTGTGATGAGATTCAAACATCTAGCAACCTTTGGGTTATACACCCACCCATCCGACATTCGTTTTTTTGCCTCAAGTAACCATCTGTCTTATGTAACCACATCATACTAGTTTTACAGTCCCGGATTTAAATTTACTATGCTATGACAGTCTATGAGACCAGGCTGTAACAACCACATCGATGTGACTCGACGTGCGCTTGATAATACCGTGAGCGATATGCAGGCTACGCAAACAAAGGCTACACGCCAGAAACCTTGGGACTTTCAAAACGTAGCAAGCTACTTCATTGAGCTTCTGAATTCTAGAATTTAATTCAGAGAACAGCAACTGTTTCGAGAGATAAACCAACACTTATCAGTGAACAGGCGCTCTTTGCGTTACCAAAATAGTCTGGCTGCATTCAGGAAACAAATGACAACCGTTGACCATTGCCTTGTAACTGTGTCCCCTACTAGAGCGTACAATCTGTCTTTATTTTTGCTCGTATTGTGAAAGCCTACCGTAATAATCGCCCTACCTATGTGAACTCGAGGAATTGATTTAAGCAACAACTTGTTACCAGTAGCTGCTAAAAGAAACAAAGTTGTCTGTGGGGGAGGGGTGGTCCTACAGAAACCGAGCATGTGAGTCGTGACATGATCTTTCTATGTACAAAAAGCGCCTAGATAAGAAATATAAAAAATAATAAACGAAATGTTGCCAATAGATAAACTAGCTCCCTACTGCAACAGTCTCCCACTCGAATACTGAGCAAAAAAATGTAGAGATAACGTCTGTGTTACAGTGTTGCAAGCTCACCAGTTGAACAAGAAAGTGTCTCATTGGTAAATCAATGCTCATTGTTGGCTTCGTTTTACATTACAATCTCTCGGTCCAAAACAATGACATCAGTTTCAGGCGAAAAGGCCCGATCACCTTGACTGCTAACCTTGAACCCTGATTCATTTAAAAAACTATCTGTATTGGGATAAAACAGCTAATTACCGAGGTAATGGATGTCCCCCTGTCATTGGGCACATTATTTTGTTCAGAGAAAGAAAGCAATTCCTATTTACCAACTCTTATCAATTTTCTCCAATCTAGGCTAACTATGTGACAGCAGAAACAAGCATACCATGTTGGCAAGACAAGCACATGTTAGTTGCAATCCAACACTCCCGATTGCCACCATATAATGTAAACGATGTCCTTCAAAATGACCTCTTTGGCAAAGGACACCGACTCTAGCTTTCGCTGTACACGATCGACCCGGGTTAAACGAATAATAACGAATAGGAACATTATTAACGTTCACTTGACCTAAAAGTCTGAATATATTTAAACTGCCTTTAAGACAGAACTAATTTTCATTACATTTTATTTTAATCCTATTCCATCAATGGGTTATACGGTTACTTTACAGATGTAGTGGTTTATAAATCACGTTTAATTCATTCTCTGTGTTTCTCCTGTAATTTTTCCATTGAAAAGTGAATTTCCACTACACAGCATGCTACGTCCAATCAAACAGGTGCTGTGTTTCTCAATCAGGAAATACAGAGAGTCGGGACTCTCTGTGCCGTTACATTACTCTGACAATACACGGAAACAACAGGGTTACACCTCGTATCATTCTTATCCTCGAGTTCATTTCCAGAAAAGCGTCGATTAAAAGTCGTTTATTACAGATGTATGTACTTACACCAACTGCCACCAGTGCGTCCTAGAAATTCCTTCCTTTCCGAATTCCACAGAAAGCTCTTCCATCCACCGTCTCCATCTTTATTTGCCGACATATTTTTTTTGTCTTTTAATTTCCCTTTTCAATTAATATTATCTAATGGGTTTAGGTACCCGATTCCTGTACTGTCCCCCGGTACAGAATAGTAATGGACAGTTTCGTACCCGGCTCTCCTATTGTACAGCACACAATTTATCTCTTATGGTAACCGACTCCGCCCGCAAACTCTTGTAATAAGTTACCTACAAAAGAGGGGGGGGGCTAAACTCTAGCAAATCACAAGCAGTCATCCTTCTACGTAACAACCAACTGCTATGATCACTGTTCCATGAGGCAAGGCAGCCCCAGGCGGTTCAAAACGAAATGGTGGAACTAAAATGGTAGAATTCTACCGTGATGTCATAAACTCATTATATTATATTACCATTCTTGGAGTTCTATTTCCACATCGCATGTTAAAAGTAATTGTATTTCTCAGGAGTCAACTTTGTACTTTAGTACATTTGATTCTAATTCCTGCTAAATATCACATACATAAAATTCATTGTTTAAAAAAAAAAAAATCTTATTCAAAAATAAATGTTAAGTTAGACTTAAATAATTACTTTGCCGATGCTCTGTGAGAATAAGACGGTATTGAAATAAATGTATACTCTTTAAGCTTTTAAAATGTTTTTGAATGTAAAAACTCTGTTTTTGTGTTAATCTGTTTGTGATGTTTTTTTTGTGTTACAGTTTTTTTAAGAAAGATGTGTAGATTTTTGTAACACATTTGAAATTTGTGTCCTTCAAAATGTTTGGAATTTCAATAATAAAAATAATTGTACTTTGGTACCTCGTTCTTGGTTCATTCAAAGCTGTTCATAAAGAATGCATTTTAGACCCTTATGATTGAATAACATATAATATATGTTATTATATAATAACATAAGAGAGAAAAACAACTGTAACGAGTAATAATATGGTTACTAATAAGCTAAATTCACTTTGTGGAAAGTTTTTTTTTTTTCCTGATCAGGAAATACTCTGGGCCCTATGGAGTTATTCCTGGTCAGGTCACATGGTCAGGAAAATACCTTTTATTTGACCAGGTTGTCCCATTGAGGTCAAAACACCTGTTTTTCAAGGGGCGACCGTTCTCACTTCCACCGCGGCTTGTTTAGGACTCCTTGTATAAATGGGCTCGACAAAAAGCTATTGAAGCCTGTATTGATACGACAACTCACCAGTTAATAAATCTGCCCCATATTTCATAGTGATTTCCTCATCAGACAGGCCCTGTCACTCCAGTTCTAAGATGTGGTCCTGTCAACGACCAAGAACCTGTTCAACAAACCAAAAACATGTTCCTGTTGAGTTGTTCTTATCTGGGAGCTTTGGTAATATTAATGAGTTCATATCATGGGGATTACTATGTTGTGCTGCCGCTGGGCACAGCCATATCTCACTGCTTCTCACCATCAGACAGAATATGCTAATAGCGTAGGCCTGCTAGCCATCTTTGTTAATATCTCATATTATACTCAATCAACACATGGATGGGATGTAGTAATGTCACCCCCCCCCCCAAAAAAAAAATGTAATCAAATTGTATTTGTCACATGCGCTGAATACAGCAGGGAAAGAGGGGATACCTGGTCAGGTGTACAACCTGAATGCATTCAGCTGAAATGTGCTTTCCGCTTTTAACCCCTCTGAATCAGAGAGGTGGGGGGGGCATTTAACCCTCTGAATCAGAGAGGTGCATTTAACCCTCTGCATCAGAGAGGGGGGCATTTAACCCCTCTGAATCAGAGAGGGGGGGGGCATTTAACCCCTCTGAATCAGAGAGGTGGGCATTTAACCCCTCTGAATCAGAGAGGGGGCATTTAACCCCTCTGAATCAGAGAGGTGGGGGGGGCATTTAACCCCTCTGAATCAGAGAGGTGAGGGGGGCATTTAACCCCTCTGAATCAGAGAGGTGCCAGGGGCATTTAACCCCTCTGAATCAGAGAGGTGAGGGGGCATTTAACCCCTCTGAATCAGAGAGGAGGGGGGGGGCATTTAACCCCTCTGAATCAGAGAGGGGGGGGCATTTAACCCCTCTGAATCAGAGAGGTGCCGGGGGCATTTAACCCCTCTGAATCAGAGAGGGGGGAATTTAACCCCTCTGAATCAGAGAGGTGTGGGGGGCATTTAACCCCTCTGAATCAGAGACGTGGGGGGGGGGCATTTAACCCCTCTGAATCAGAGAGGGGGGGGGCATTTAACCCCTCTGAATCAGAGAGGTGCCAGGGGGCATTTAACCCCTCTGAATCAGAGAGGTGAGGGGGGCATTTAACCCCTCTGAATCAGAGAGGTGGGTGGGGGGGCATTTAACCCCTCTGAATCAGAGAGGTGGGGGGCATTTAACCCTCTGAATCAGAGAGGTGTGGGGGGGGGGCATTTAACCCCTCTGAATCAGAGAGGTGCCAGGGGGCATTTAACCCCTCTGAATCAGAGAGGTGCCAGGGGCATTTAACCCCTCTGCATCAGAGAGGGGGCATTTAACCCTCTGAATCAGAGAGGTGTGGGGGGGGGCATTTAACCCCTCTGAATCAGAGAGGAGGGGGGGCATTTAACCCCTCTGAATCAGAGAGTGTGGGGCATTTAACCCCTCTGAATCAGAGAGGTGGGTGGGGGCATTTAACCCCTCTGAATCAGAGAGGTGTGGGGGGGAATTTAACCCCTCTGAATCAGAGAGGTGGGGGGGGGGGCATTTAACCCCTCTGAATCAGAGAGGTGCGGGGGGGCTGCCTTAATCCACATCCAACGTCTTCAGCTCCCGGGGAACAGTGGGTTAAAATGCCTTGCTCAGTGGCAGAACAGATTTTTACCTTGTCAGCTCAGGGATTCGATCCAGCAACCTTTCACTCTAACCACTAGGCTGGCTACCTGCCGTCAGGTAGACTAGTGTGAAATGCTTACTTCACAAGCCCTTATCCAAAAGTGCAGTTCAAGAAATAGAGTTAATAACATATTTACTAAATAAACAAAAGTTAAAAAAATCCTAATAAAAAAGTAACACAATAGATTTACATAACAATAACGAGGCTATATACAGGGGTTACCAGTGCCGAGTCAATGTGCAGGGGTACAGGTTAGTCGAGGTCATTTGTAAAGTGACTATGCATAGATAATAAAACAGTGAGTAGCAGCAGTGTAAAAAACAAAGGGGTAAGGCATTACCCTCTGTAGCACCTTACTGTCAGATGCCGAGCAGTTGCCATACCAGGCGGTGATGCAACCGGTCAGGATGCTCTCGATGGTGCAGCTGTGGAACCTTTTGAGGATCTGGGGACCCATGCCAAATCTTTTCAGTCTCCCGATGGGGAAAAGGTGTTGACGTGCCCTCTTCACGACTGTCTTGGTGTATTTGAACCATTGTAGTTTGTTGGTGATGTGGACACCAAGGAACTTATCTCTCCACCCGCTCCACTTCCGTTGTGTCAATGTTAAATGGGTTCCTGTTCGGCCCTCCTTTTCCTTTAGTCCACGATCAGCTCCTTTGTCTTGATCACATTGAGGGAGAGGTTGTTGTCCTGGCACCTCACGGCCAGGTCTCTGACCTCCTCCCTGTAGGCTGTCTCATCGTTGAGGGAGAGGTTGTTGTCCTGGCACCACACTGCCCAGGTCTCTGACCTCCTCCCTATAGGCTGTCTCATCGTTGAGGGAGAGGTTGTTGTCCTGGCACCACACTGCCCAGGTCTCTGACCTCCTCCCTATAGGCTGTCTCATCGTTGAGGGAGAAGTTGTTGTCCTGGCACGGCACTGCCAGGTCTCTGACCTCCTCCCTATAGGCTGTCTCATCGTTGAGGGAGAGGTTGTTGTCCTGGCACCGCACAGCCAGGTCTCTGACCTCCTCCCTATAGGCTGTCTCATCGTTGAGGGAGAGGTTGTTGTCCTGGCACGGCACTGCCAGGTCTCTGACCTCCTCCCTGTAGGCTGTCTCATCGTTGAGGGAGAGGTTGTTGTCCTGGCACCACACTGCCCAGGTCTCTGACCTCCTCCCTATAGGCTGTCTCATCGTTGAGGGAGAGGTTGTTGTCCTGGCACGGCACTGCCAGGTCTCTGACCTCCTCCCTATAGGCTGTCTCATCGTTGAGGGAGAGGTTGTTGTCCTGGTACCACCAGGTCTCTGACCTCCTCCCTATAGGCTGTCTCATCGTTGAGGGAGAGGTTGGTATCCTGGCACCACACTGCCAGGTCTCTGACCTCCCTATAGGCTGTCTCATCGTTGTCGGTGATCAGGCCTACCACTGTTGTGTCATCGGCAAACTTAATGATGGTGTTGGAGTCGTGCCTGGCCGTGCAGTCATGGGTGAACAGTGAGTACAGGAGGGGACTAAGCACGCCTGAGGGGCCCCAGTGTTGAGGATCAGCGTGGCAGATGTTGTTGCCTACCCTTACCACCTGGGGGTGGCCCGTCAGGAAGTCCAGGATCCAGTTTCAGAGGAAGGTGTTCAGTCCCAGGGTTCTTAGCTTAGTGATGGACTTTGAGGACACTATGGTGTTGAACGCAGAACTGTAGTCAATGAACCACATTCTCACATAGGTGTTCCTTTTGTCAAATTGGGAAAGGGCAGTGTGGAGTGCAATTGAGTTTGCATCACCTGTGGACCTTTTGGCGCGGTATGCAATTTTGGAGTGGGTCTAGGGTTTCTGGCATGATGGTGTTGATGTGAGCCATGACCAGCCTTTCAAAGCACTTCATGGCTACCGACGTGAGTGCTACGGGGCGGTATTAATTTAGGCAGGTTACCTTTGCTTTCTAGGGCACAGGGACTATGGTGGTCTGTTTGAAACATGTAGGTATTATAGACTCAGCCAGGGAGAGGTTGTTGGGTTGAAAATGTCAGTGAAGACACTTGACCGTTGGTCTGTGCATGCTTTGAGTACACATCCTGGTAATCCGTCTGACCCTGTGGCTTTGTGAATGTTGACCTGTTTAAAGGTCTTACTCATATCGGCTACAGAGAGCGTGATCACACAATCATCCGGAACAGCTGGTGCTCTCATGTATGCTCAGTATTGCTTGGCCTGAAGAGAGCATAAAAGGCATTTACCGTGTCTGGTAGGCTCGCGTCACTGGGAAGTTTGCGTCTGGGATTCCCTTTGTAGTCCGTAATAGTTTTCAAGCCCTGCCACATCAGAAGAGTGTCAGAGCCAGTGTAGTAGGATTTACAGTCCCCGGCCACTAGGAGTGCCGCTTCTGGATGAGCATTTTCCTGTTTGCTTATGGCCTTACACAGCTCGTTGAGTGGCCTTATACACAGCACATTGAGTGCGGTCTTAGTGTCAGCATCAGTTTGTGGTGGTAAATAGATGGTTACGAATAATATAGATGAGAACTCTCTTGGTAGGTAGTGTGGTCTACAGCTTATCATGAGGTACTCTACCTCAGGCGAGCAGAACCTTGAGACTTCTTTAATATTAGACATCGCGCACCAGCTGTTATTGACAAATAGACACACACCGCCGCCACTCGTCTTACCAGACGTAGCTGCTCTGTCCTGCCGAAACATGGAGAAGCCAGCCAGCACTATATTATCCGTATTGTTGTTCAGTCAAGTCTCGGTGAAACATAAGATATTACAGTTTTTTCCCCCTATACAACATGGTTTGCAACATCTCTTATCTGGTATGGACTGTAAAGGGGATAAGGAGCTTCTCTGTGAGTTTACTGTAGATCTGGTATGGACTGTAAAGGAGATAAGGAGGTTCTCTCTGAGTTTACTGTAGATCTGGTATGGACTGTAAAGGGGATAAGGAGCTTCTCTGTGAGTTTACTGTAGATCTGGTATGGACTGTAAAGGGGATAAGGAGCTTCTCTGTGAGTTTACTGTAGATCTGGTATGGACTGTAAAGGGGATAAGGAGCTTCTCTCTGAGTTTACTGTAGATCTGGGATGGACTGTAAAGGAGATAAGGAGCTAGCTAGCGGCTCACTGTTGACATAGATCAAGGGGTTGCCAGGTCTACTAGGGGTGCCCAAGTGGCACCCTATTCCCATAGTGTTCTAGTCAAAAGTAGTGCACTACATTGTGAATAGAGTGCAATTTGGGACAAATTCCATTGACGTGCAGCATTTTTCCAGGATTAGTTGCTGATGGAATTTGGTATGCAGCCTTTGGAGTGGGATGCGTCCACTATTCCCTACATAGTGCACTAGTTTTGACCACAGCCATAGGGCTCTGGTCAAAACTAGTGCACTATGTAGGGGGTAGGGTGCCATTGGGGACCCCCAGCTCATCAACAATGGCATTCCGATGCAGCGGTGTGGAAAGATGACATCTTCCTGGACTGGACGGGTCGCACAGACAGAGACCCCGCCCCCTTTAACGGGTCCAGAGTAAACACAGTTCACTTCAAAACAACACCACTGCATGACCAGAGAGAGCGAGGGGGCCAGCACCCTATTCCCTACATAGTGCATTACTTTTAACCAGAGCCCGACCAGAGCCATATAGGCCCTGGTCAAAAGTAGTGCACTAGGGAATAGGGTGCCATTTGAGAGGCAGACAGAGTTAAAGATATTAAAAGCTGAACTATTCTTAGATAGGGTTGGTCCTAGTCTATAGATCCCCTATAGGGCAGTGGTTCCCAACCTATATAGGGCCCTATAGACAGGAACCAACCCTACAGGGCAGTGGTTCCCAACCTATATAGGGCCCTACAGACAGGAACCAACCCTACAGGGCAGTGGTTCCCAACCTATATAGGGCCCTATAGACAGGAACCAACCCTACAGGGCAGTGGTTCCCAACCTATATAGGGCCCTATAGACAGGAACCAACCCTACAGGGCAGTGGTTCCCAACCTATATAGGGCCCTATAGACAGGAACCAACCCTACAGGGCAGTGGTTCCCAACCTATATAGGGCCCTATGGACAGGAACCAACCCTACAGGGCAGTGGTTCCCAACCTATATAGGGCCCTATAGACAGGAACCAACCCTACAGGGCAGTGGTTCCCAATCTATATAGGGCCCTATGGACAGGAACCAACCCTACAGGGCAGTGGTTCCCAACCTATATAGGGCCCTATAGACAGGAACCAACCCTACAGGGCAGTGGTTCCCAACCTATATAGGGCCCTATAGACAGGAACCAACCCTACAGGGCAGTGGTTCCCAACCTATATAGGGCCCTATAGACAGGAACCAACCCTATAGGGCAGTGGTTTAGTCTCCCAGTCCCTGCCGCTGAAAAACATCCCCACAGTATGATGCTGCCACCACCTTGCATGCCAAGTTTCCTCCAGACGTGACGCTTGGCATTCAGACCAACGAGTTCAATCTTGGTTTCATCAAACCAGAGAATCTTGTTTCTCATGGTCTAAGTATCTTTAGGTGCCTTTTGGCAAATTCCAAGCGGGCTGTCTTGTGCTTTTTACTGAGGAGTGGCTTCCGTCTGGGCACTCTACCATAAAAGGCCTGATTGGTGGAGTGCTGCAGAGATTGTTGTCATTCTGGAAGGTTCTCCCATCTCCACAGAGGAACTCTGGAGCTCTGTCAGAGTGACCATCAGGTTCTTGGTCACCTCCCTGACCAAGGCCCTTCTCCGATTGCTCAGTTTGGCTGGGCGGCCAGCTCTAGGAAGAGTCTTGGTGGTTCCAATCTTCTTCCATTTAAGAAACTTTTTGGTTCCCTTTCCCAGATCTGTGCCTCGATACAATCCTGTCTCAGAGCTCCACATACAATTCCTTCGACCTCATGGCTTGGTTTTTGCTCTGACACGCACTTTCAACTGTGGGACCTTATATAGACAGCCTTTCCAAATGTCCAATCAATTGAATTTTCCACAGGTGGACTCCAATCAAGTTGTAGAAACATCTCAAAGATAATCAATGGAAACATGATGCAACTGAGCTCAATTTTGAGTCTCATAGCAAAGGGTCTGAATACATACAGTGGGGAGAACAAGTATTTGATACACTGCCGATTTCGCAGGTTTTCCTACTTACAAAGCATGTAGAGGCCTGTAATTTTTATCATAGGTACACTTCAACTGTGAGAGACAGAATCTAAAACAAAAATCCAGAAAATCACATTGTATGATTTTTAAGTAATTAATTTGCATTTTATTGCATGACATAAGTATTTGATCACCTACCAACCAGTAAGAATTCCGGCTCTCACAGACCTGTTAGTTTTTCTTTAAGAAGCGCTCCTGTTCTCCACTCATTACCTGTATTAACTGCACCTGTTTGAACTCGTTACCTGTATAAAAGACCTGTCCACACACTCAATCAAACAGACTCCAACCTCTCCACAATGGCCAAGACCAGAGAGCTTTGTAAGGACATCAGGGATAAAATTGTAGAACTGCACAAGCTGGGATGGGCTACAGGACAATAGGCAAGCAGCTTGGTGAGTAGGCAACAACTGTTGGCTCAATTATTAGAAAATGGAAGAAGTTCAAGATGACGGTCAATCACCCTCGGTCTGGGGCTCCATGCAAGATCTCAGCTCGGGGGGCATCAATGATCATGAGGAAGGTGAGGGATCAGCCCAGAACTACCTGGTAAATGACCTGAAGAGAGCTGGGACCACAGTCTCAAAGAAAACCTTTAGTAACACAATACACCGTCATGGATTAAAATCCTGCAGCGCACGGAAGGTCCCCCTGCTCAAGCCAGCGCATGTCCAGGCCCGTCTGAAGTTTGCCAATGACCATCTGGATGATCCAGAGGAGGAATGGGAGAAGGTCATGTGGTCTGATGAGGCAAAAATAGAGCTTTTTGGTCTGAACTCCACTCGCCGTGTTTGGAGGAAGAAGAAGGATGAGTACAACCCCAAGAACACCATCCCAACCGTGAAAATACACTTTTTATACAAAAGTATGTGGACACCCCTTCAAATGAGTGGATTTGGCTTTTTCAGCCACACCCGTTGCTAACAGGTGTATAAAATCGAACACACAGTCATGCAATCTTTATGGACACACAATGACAGTAGAATGGCCTTACTGAAGAGCTCAGTGACATCAGCGCCCCATCTCGACAACATCCGGTGAAATTTCTGAGCTTCAAAATTCAAAATACAAAAATCGTTAAACATTATATTAAACATGGATTCAAACATTCATCATTTAAATTCTTAACTTGTTGTTAATCCAGCCGCTTTGTCCGATTGACTTGTTGTTAATCCAGCCGCTTTGTCCGATTTCAAAAAGGCTTTACGGCAAAAGCATACCATGTGATTATCTGAGGACAGCGCCCCACATAGAAAAGCATTACAAACATTTTCCAAACCAGCAGAGGCATCAAGAAAGTCAGGAATAGTGATAAAAGAAATCACTCCCCTTTGAAGATCTTCCTCTGTTTGCAATCCCAAGGGTCCCAGCTACACATCAAATGGTTGTTTTGTTCGATAATGTCCTTCTTTATATCCCCAAAAGAGTCAGTTTAGTTTGATTCAGTAATCCATCCGTTCCACTCGTTCAACATGCACACAAAGGAATCCCAAAAGTTACCAATAAACAACGTTTCTAATCAATCCTCAGGTACCCTAATATGTGAATAAACTATAAAATATAAGACGGAATGTAGTATGTTCAATACCGGAGATAAATAACGAGGTGCGTGCACCTCATCCACACGCGCCACAAGACTACAGTTAAAATGAGAGTCCCCTTTAACTAGTTGCTCCTACCCTCTACTTTTTTGAACATTTTGTTAAAAATCGCGCAACATTTCAGCGCCCTGCTACTCATGCCAGGAATATAGTACGTTCATATGGTTAGAATGTGTGTATAGGAAACCCTCGGACGTTTTTAAAACTGGTTAAATCACGACTGTGGCTATTACATAACGTGCGTTACATCGGAAAGCGCAGGAAAACCTGATCACAGAAAATGGAAATAAATATCCTTGCGCCACTTCCAGCAATTGTTAACAGTGAGCCGAATTAGATAAGACCGAGCATTCAACTCCCACAGCATCCCCATGCAGTCGAGTATCTTGTGAATTTAATCCTCTTTGATTCTTGGTTGAACCGAAAGAGGGGCACGACGTACCTCCGGTCTCCGCCCAGATCATTCCGGAAGAGCTCTCTCCTGAATTTTTTCCAAGACGACAGCTAATGATATGTACATCGCCTACGGATGATTTTTATCGCTTATTAACGTTTACTAATACCTAAAGTAGCATTACAAACGTATTTCGAAGTGTTTTGTGAAAGTTTATCGTCTACTTTTTGAATTTTAAAAAATGACGTTACGTTGTGAAATCGCTGTTTTTTTCGTTTATCACACAGTCTACATATAACGATATCTTGGCTTTATATGGCCCGATTTAATCGAAATAAAGACCCAATAGTGTTTATGGGACATCTAGGAGTGCCAACAAAGAAGATGGTGAAAGGTAATGACTGTTTTCTATTTTATTGTGCGGTTTGTGTAACGCCGAAATGCTAATTATTTTGTTTACGTCCCCTGCTGTGCTTTTCTGTTGTAGTGTATTGGTGCATGCTATCAGATAATAGCTTCTCATGCTGTCGCCGAAAAGCATTTTAAAAATCTGACTTGTTGCCTGGATTCACAACGAGTGTAGCTTTAATTTGATACCCTGCATGTGTATTTTAATGAACTTTTGAGTTTTAACTAATACTATTAGCATTTAGCGTAGCGCATTTGCATTTCCAGAGCTCTAGTTGGGACGCAAGCGTCCCAGGTAGAGGTAAGAGGTTAAAAACTACAACTACTAATTCATTTTTCAAAAAACAAGCCTGAAACCCTTTCTAAAGACTGTTGACATCTAGTGTAAGCCATAGGAACTGCAATCTGGGAGGATTTCCTTTGAATATCCCATAGACAAGCATTTCAATGGGTGGTGACCTCAACAACTACAACAACAAAATTCTGGATGGATTCTCCTCGGGTTTTGACCAGCCATATCAGTTCTGTTAAACTCACAGACATTATTGTAACAGTTTTAGAAACTTCAGAGTATTTTCTATCCAATGCTACCAATTATATGCATATCCTAGCTTCTGGGCCTAAGTAACAGTCAGTTTACCTTGGGCACGTCAGTCATCCGAAGTTCCTAATACTGCTGCCGAGCCCTAAGACGATTTATTGACGTAGCACTGTCATAGGATTGCACCTTTCCAACAAGTCAATTCATCAAATTTCTGCTCTGCTAGAGCTGCCCCAATAAACTGTAAGTGCTGTTATTGTGACGTGGAAACTTCTAGGGGCAACAACGTTTCAGCCGTAAAGTGGTAGACCACTCACGCTCAGTGTCCACAGCCAAGTGCTGAAGTGCATAAAGTGTAAAAATCGCCTGTCCTCGGTTCCATATAGTCTGTCCTCGGTTCCATATAGTCTGTCCTCGGTTCCATATAGTCTGTCCTCGGTTCCATATAGTCTGTCCTCGGTTGCATATAGTCTGTCCTCGGTTCCATATATAGTCTGTCCTCGGTTCCATATAGTCTGTCCTCGGTTCCATATAGTCTGTCCTCGGTTCCATATAGTCTGTCCTCGGTTCCATATAGTCTGTCCTCGGTTCCATATAGTCTGTCCTCGGTTCCATATAGCCTGTCCTCGGTTCCATATAGTCTGTCCTCGGTTCCATATAGTCTGTCCTCGGTTCCATATAGTCTGTCCTCGGTTCCATATAGTCTGTCCTCGGTTCCATATAGTCTGTCCTCGGTTCCATATAGTCTGTCCTCGGTTCCATATAGTCTGTCCTCGGTTCCATATAGTCTGTCCTCGGTTCCATATAGTCTGTCCTCGGTTCCATATAGTCTGTCCTCGGTTCCATATAGTCTGTCCTCGGTTCCATATAGTCTGTCCTCGGTTCCATATAGTCTGTCCTCGGTTCCATATAGTCTGTCCTCGGTTGCATATAGCCTGTCCTCGGTTCCATATAGTCTGTCCTCGGTTCCATATAGTCTGTCCTCGGTTCCATATAGTCTGTCCTCGGTTCCATATAGTCTGTCCTCGGTTCCATATAGTCTGTCCTCGGTTCCATATAGTCTGTCCTCGGTTGCATATAGTCTGTCCTCGGTTCCATATAGTCTGTCCTCGGTTCCATATAGTCTGTCCTCGGTTCCATATAGTCTGTCCTCGGTTCCATATAGTCTGTCCTCGGTTGAAACACTCACTACCAAGTTTCAAACTGACTCTGGAAGCAACGTCAGCACAACAACTGTTCATCGGGAGCTTTAAGGAAATTAGTTTCCATGGCTGAGCAGACGCACACACGCCTAAGATCGCCATGCGTCGGCTGGAGGGGTGTAAAGCTCGCCGCCATTGGACCTTGGAGCGTGGAAACGCGTTCTCTGGAGTGATGAATCATGCTTCACCTTGTGGCAGTCTGACAGATGAATCTGGGACAAATGCTACCTGCCCAATGCATACTGCCAACTGTAAAGTTTGGTGGAGGAGGAATAATGGTCTGGGGCTGTTTTTCATGATTCGGGCCCCTTAGTTCCAGTGAAGGGAAATTGTAATGCTACAGCATACAATGACATTCTTCCAATTCTGGAAGGTCTTTTCCTGTTTCAGCATGACAATGCCAACGTGCACAAATCAAGGTCCATACAGAAATCGTTTATCGAGATCGGTGTGAAAAAACTCGACTGGCCTGCACAGAGCCCTGACCTCAACCCCATCAAACACCTTTGGGGTGAATTGGAACGCCGACTGCGAGCCCGGCCTAATCGCCCAACATCAGTGCCCGACCTCACTAATGCTTGTGGCTGAATGGAAGCAAGTCCCCTCAGCAATGTTCCAACATCTAGTGGAAAGCCTTCGCAGAAGAGTGGAGGTTGTAGCAACAAAGTGGGGGACCCCAACTCCATGTTAATGCCCATGATTTTGGAACGAGATGTTCAACGATCAGGTGTCCACATACTTTTGTTCATGTAGTTTATTTAAGTGCCTTTGGTCGGGGTATGGTAGTAGGTGCCAGGTGCACCGGTTTGTGTCAAGAACTGCAATGCTATTGGGGTGGGGTGCAACTCAATATTAGGAAGGTGTTCCTAATGTTTAGTATAGTCAGTGTATAAATCTGTATACTACAACTCAGCTTTCAGCTGTGACTATGTACAAGATCAAACAAACCTTTCTATTCATAGCGCACTAAAGTTGTGTAGTATAGTATACAGGGATTAGGGTGTCATTTGGGATGTACTCTATCTATGTAGTTCTATTGGCCAGGGTCTGATGTTTTACAGTATACAGGGATTAGGGTGTCATTTGGGATGAACTCTATCTATGTAGTTCTATTGGCCAGGGCCTGATGTTTTACAGTATACAGGGATTAGGGTGTAATTTGGGATGTACTCTATCTATGTAGTTCTATTGGCCAGGGCCTGATGTTTTACAGTATACAGGGATTAGGGTGTCATTTGGGATGTACTCTATCTATGTAGTTCTATTGGCCAGGGTCTGATGTTTTGCAGTATACAGGGATTAGGGTGTCATTTGGGATGAACTCTATCTATGTAGTTCGATTGGCCAGGGCCTGATGTTTTAATGATGACTCTGGGTTGACTGTATTCCCCATCTCAGCACTATATTTACATAGAGCTAGGTCTCTGGTATGCAACACTCTCACGAATAAAACGCTCAGGTCTGCCTTCTTTGACAGGGCCTGCATGGCATCTGAACCTCCTCTCTCTCTCTCTCTCTCTCAATTACAATTTCATTTTAAGGGCTTTTTGGCATAGGAAACGTATGTTTACATTTCCAAAGCAAGTAAAATAAATAAACAAAAGTGGTCAGATATTGCTATCCTGGAGCTCTGTGGGATCTTTTTGCATTTGTGAACAGAGTCCAAGGACCAACTTCCTTAGGGGACTCTTCTCCAGGTTCATCTCTCTGGAGGTGATGGCTTTGTTTTGGAAGGTTTGGGTATCGCTTCCTTTTAGGTGGTTGTAGAATTTAACGGCTCTTTTCTGGATTTTGATAATTAGTGTGTATCGGTCTGATTCTGCTCTGCAGAGTTTGTTTTTGCAGAATGCTGCATGCAGAGTCTCAATTTTGTGTTTGTCCCATTTCGTGAATTCTTGGTTGGTGAGCGGACCCCAGACCTCACAACCACAAAGAGCAATTGGTTCTATAACGGATTCAAGTATTTCTAGCCAGATCCTAATTGGTATGTCGAATTTTATGTTCCTTTTGATGGCATAGAAGACCCTTCTTGCCTTGTCTCTCAGATCGTTCACAACTTTGTGGAAGTTACCTGTGGCGCTAATGTTTAGGCCGAGGTATGTATAGTTTTTGTGTGCTTTAGGGCCACGGTGTCTAGATGGAATTTGTATTCGCAGTTCTGGGAACTGGATCTTTTTTGGAACACCATTATTTTTGTCTCACTGAGATTTACTGTCATGTCCCAGGTCTGACAGAATCTGTGCAGAAGATCTAGATGCTGCTGAAGGCCCTCCTTAGTTGGGGACAGAAGCACCAGATCATCAGCAAACAGTAGACATTTGACTAGTTGGGTGAAGCCGGGTGCTGCAGACTGTTCTAATGCCCTCACCAATTCGTTGATATATATTTTGAAGAGGGTCGGGCTTAAGCTGCATCCCTGTCTCATACCCTGGCCCTGTGGGAAAAAATGTGCGTTCTTTTGCCAATATTAACCGCACACTTGTTGTTTGTGTACATGGATTTTATAATGTCGTATGTTTTACCCCCAACACCGCTTTCCATCAATTTGTATAGCAGGCCCTCGAGCCAAATTGAGCCAACCTTTTTTGAAATTAACAAAGCATGAGAAGACTTTGCCTTTGTTTTGGTTTGTTTGTTTGTCAATTAAGGTGTGCGGGGTGAATACATGGTCTGTTGTACGGTAATTTGGTAAAAAGCCAATTTGACATTTGCTCAGTACATTGCTTTCACTGAGGAAATGTACGAGTCTGCTGTTAATGATAATGTAGAGAATTTTCCCAAAGGTTACTGTTGACGCATATTCCACAGTAATTATTGGGGTCAAATTTGTCTCCACTTTTGTGGATTGGGTTGATCAGTCATTGGCTCCAAATATTGGGGAAGATGCCAGAGCTGAGGATGATGTTTAAGAGTTTAAGTAAAGCCATTTGGGGGTCTCTCTCTGCAATTGTAGCACAACGATCTGTAATAGATCTGGGTGTAGCTGGTGCAGAGGAGTCAGGCGCAGGACAGCAGAGATGAGTAATAAAAGTAACTTTCCTCAAAATGACCAAATACATGTAGTAACACCAGGCCCACACAAAAGGACTGAAATACATCAAACAAACACGCACAAAAACCATGGGGAAAGCAGAGGGTGAAATAATGAACATGTAATTGGGGAATTGAAACCAGGTGTGTAAAACAAAGACAAAACAAATGGAAAATGAAAAGTGGGATCGGCGATGGCTAGAAGGCCGGTGACCGCCGAACGCCGCCCGAACAAGGAGAGGCACCGACTTCGGCGGAAGTCATGACACGATCAGCTATTTCCCAGGAAGTGACAGTAAGGCCACTGAATTATGTTATTGAGATTCGACGACTTCTGTGGTTTCCAGAATGTTCCCTTTTTCCAACTGCTTTTCTTACTGTAGTGAATGAATTTGTTTCAACGATGGAATGAAACAGTCAATACGGCGTGACCACTGACATTAGAAATACTGTGTGAAGAGCAGCACTCAATAACAGACCCAGTGAACCTCAATACATCAACAACATTTTGTCAATGAATTCCTGTGGTCCATCTCTGGGCCTCTACTTTTCAAATCAGTAGGAGGCTATGCTCTTTACTGCAACACTCGATGCCCCTAGACCGCCAGGGTATAGTTGTGTATGTCCCAAAACAGCACCCTTTATCTTCCCTGTATAGTGCTCTACTTCTGACCAAGGCTCAAAGGGCTCTGGTCAAAAGTAGTGCACTATATAGGGTATAGGGCGCCATTAAGGGAAGTAGTTTAGTGACGATAGAAGCTGGGTAGTGGAGCGTGCTGCATGCCTGGCTGGCTGGCTGAGAGTACAAAGCCTGAGGGAGGGGAGGCGGGGGGGGGGGGGCAGCTACAGTAGTCTACAGAGCCTCACGACACAATCAATAAATGGTGTTTCCTCTCCTACCGAAGACCAGCAATACGTCACGCTATTTTCCATACATGCGGTCTGGACACAGTGCACAGTGTGGAGGATACTGGTTAATGTGTTAGTCCTCTGTGTGTTTCACTAATCTCACAGTCAGGACATGCATTCAGCGTTTGTATTAACCTAAGTATGACAGTCATTGATTAGATTATATAATTTTGGGGGGGATTTGATCTTCCCTCTCACCGTAGTGCTAATTCTGATGTGTAATGTCAACTTGGTACAATATCAACAAAAATCAAACGCACCTCAGATGATCAAAAGGTACAATATCAACAAAATCAAACTCACCTCAGATATTTTTTGGAATCCTTCAGAATAAGGGCCCTGTCTTGTATACTTTGTAATAATCAGCCTCCAGTGATGATACATGGCAAGAAGCCTCCAGTGATGATCCATGGCAAGAAGCCTCCAGTGATGATCCATGGCAAGAAGCCTCCAGTGATGATCCATGGCAAGAAGCCTCCAGTGATGATCCACTCCTTGACTAGTCTCTCAAAGCACTTCATGATGACTGAAGTCAAGGACCATATCACCTCCACCCTACCTGACACCCTAGACCCACTCCAATTTGCTTACCGCCCAAATAGGTCCACAGACGATGCAATCTCAACCACACTGCACACTGCCCTAACCCACCTGGACAAGAGGAATACCTATGTGAGAATGCTGTTCATCGACTACAGCTCGGCATTCAACACCATAGTACCCTCCAAGCTCGTCATCAAGCTCGAGACCCTGGGTCTCGACCCCGCCCTGTGCAACTGGGTACTGGACTTCCTGACGAGCCGCCCCCAGGTGGTGAGGGTAGGCAACAACATCTCCTCCCCGCTGATCCTCAACACGGGGGCCCCACAAGGGTGCATTCTCAGCATTCTCCTGTACTCCCTGTTCACCCACGACTGCGTGGCCACGCACGCCTCCAACTCAATCATCAAGTTTGCGGACGACACAACAGTGGTAGGCTTGATTACCAACAACGACGAGACGGCCTACAGGGAGGAGGTGAGGGCCCTCGGAGTGTGGTGTCAGGAAAATAACCTCACACTCAACATCAACAAAACTAAGGAGATGATTGTGGACTTCAGGAAACAGCAGAGGGAACACCCCCCTATCCACATCGATGGAACAGTAGTGGAGAGGGTAGAAAGTTTTAAGTTCCTCGGCATACACATCACAGACAAACTGAATTGGTCCACTCACACTGACAGCGTCGTGAAGAAGGCGCAGCAGCGCCTCTTCAACCTCAGGAGGCTGAAGAAATTTGGCTTGTCACCAAAAGCACTCACAAACTTCTACAGATGCACAATCGAGAGCATCCTGGCGGGCTGTATCACCGCCTGGTACGGCAACTGCTCCGCCCTCAACTGTAAGGCTCTCCAGAGGGTAGTGAGGTCTGCACAACGCATCACCGGGGGCAAACTACCTGCCCTCCAGGACACTTACACCACCCGATGTTACAGGAAGGCCATAAAGATCATCAAGGACATCAACCACCCGAACCACTGCCTGTTCACCCCGCTATCATCCAGAAGGCGAGGTCAGTACAGGTGCATCAAAGCTGGGACCGAGAGACTGAAAAACAGCTTCTATCTCAAGGCCATCAGACTGTTAAACAGCCACCACTAACATTGAGTGGCTGCTGCCAACACACTGTCATTGACACTGACCCAACTCCAGCCACTTTAATAATGGGAATTGATGGGAAATGTTGTAAATATATCACTAGCCACTTTAAACAATGCTACCTTATATAATGTTACTTACCCTACATTATTCATCTCATATGCATACGTATATACTGTACTCTACATCATCGACTGCATCCTTATGTAATACATGTATCACTAGCCACTTTAACTATGCCACTTTGTTTACTTTGTCTACATTCTCATCTCATATGTATATACTGTACTCGATACCATCTACTGTATGCTGCTCTGTACCATCACTCACTCATATATCCTTATGTACATATTCTTTATCCCCTTACACTGTGTATAAGACAGTAGTTTTGGAATTGTTAGTTAGATTACTTGTTGGTTATCACTGCATTGTCGGAACTAGAAGCACAAGCATTTCGCTACACTCGCATTACCATCTGCTAACCATGTGTATGTGACAAATAAAATTTGATTTGATTTGATGGCACGAAGCCTCCAGTGATGAACCATGGCACGAAGCCTCCAGTGATGATCCATGGCACGAAGCCTCCAGTGATGATCCATGGCAAGAAGCCTCCAGTGATGATCCATGGCACAAAGCCTCCAGTGATGATCCATGGCAAGAAACCTCCAGTGATGATCCATCGCAAGAAGCCTCCAGTGATGATCCATGGCAAGAAGCCTCCAGGGATGATCCATGACACGAAGCCTCCAGTGATGATCCATGGCAAGAAGCCTCCAGTGATGATCCATGGCAAGAAGCCTCCAGTGATGATCCATGGCAAGAAGCCTCCAGTGATGATCCATGGCAAGAAGCCTCCAGTGATGATCCATGGCAAGAAGCCTCCAGGGATGATCCATGGCACGAAGCCTCCAGTGATGATCCATGGCACGAAGCCTCCAGTGATGATCCATGGCAAGAAACCTCCAGTGATGATCCATGGCAAGAAGCCTCCAGTGATGATCCATGGCACGAAGCCTCCAGTGATGATCCATGGCAAGAAGCCTCCAGTGATGATCCATGGCACGAAGCCTCCAGTGATGATCCATGGCACGAAGCCTCCAGTGATGATCCATGGCACGAAGCCTCCAGTGATGATCCATGGCACGAAACCTCCAGTGATGATCCATGGCAAGAAGCCTCCAGGGATGATCCATGGCACGAAGCCTCCAGCGGTGATCCATGGCAAGAAGCCTCCAGTGATGATCCATGGCAAGAAGCCTCCAGGGATGATCCATGGCACGAAGCCTCCAGTGGTGATCCATGGCACGAAACCTCCAGTGATGATCCATGGCAAGAAGCCTCCAGTGATGATCCATGGCAAGAAGCCTCCAGGGATGATCCATGGCACGAAGCCTCCAGGGATGATCCATGGCACGAAGCCTCCAGTGATGATCCATGGATAAACATTGGAGGCTTCGTGCCATGGATCTTCGTGCCATGTAATAAATGTGCACGATTATCAATAGATTTTATTTTACTTATCATACAAAGAATAATTGCATGTATTTCTATGAGTTATGTGATTTTTATTTTTTAAATTTTGTAAGTCTAAAATGGTCAACAAGGTTTTATTTTGTGTACTCCTGTCGTTTATTTCACCCTACATAATGTTACGTACATTCTACTCTGGAGAACGTCTCATTTTCAATTTTACACCCAGAACATTTCAGCAAAGACTCTTTAAGGGCCTCGGAATGAGCAGCGACACTCATCTGGGTGTACACTCTGTGGATTTGGAAAGTAGAAGTCCTCCTGATAAGAATTGACCCACTTTTACTGCGACACAAAGTACAGATAGTGATGTAGTCTGCTAACATTTCCTCAGAAAATAAACCATTTGTATTCTTTTTTGTTACCATATTCATTATGGGACTTCTATTTTGAGGGGGAAATTGGCAGAGGTCAAGGCCTTATTCTAGTTGGCAGAACAGAGCTAAAAGAGGGAGTGCCTTTAACAGGAACTACATTCACCAATTCCACAGGCTGCTAGACGACAGAGTACTTATTAAGCAGTCAATATTGTCCTTTCCACCCAACGGATGACCTGATCAGTAGTGACTAGCTAAACTACACCTCTCTGCGTTTGGGCTGGGCCTGTGATTGGTGGATAGTGAGGCTCACATAGCTGTGATTGGCTGGGAACAGGGCTGTGTGTAGTGTTTGCTTTCCAGTCGAGGGGTGTAAAAATGAGGCAGAGAAGGAGGTCAGACAGAGGGCGTTACCGTAGTAATCCCTGGCAAAGAGTCAACAAATAGCTGCCTTTCTGTTAGGCCTCCCAATCAACAGTAGTAAACCTGGATGAGTATTTGGCTGCAAAATGACTGTGCCTCCCTTTCCATCCAGCTAATAGATGAAGCTTAGTTTATTCACACTATCCAGCTGGCAAAGCATCAGACATGTTGACTTGGTTATGAGACTTAGTTTATTCACACTATCCAGCTGGCAAACGTCAAACATATTGACTTGGTTATGAGACTTAGTTTATTCACACTATCCAGCTGGCAAACGTCAAACATATTGACTTGGTTATGAGACTTAGTTTATTCACACTATCCAGCTGGCAAACGTCAAACATATTGACTTGGTTATGAGACTTAGTTTATTCACACTATCCAGCTGGCAAACGTCAAACATATTGACTTGGTTATGAGACTTAGTTTATTCACACTATCCAGCTGGCAAAACATCAGACATGTTGACTTGGTTATGAGACTTAGTTTATTCACACTATCCAGCTGGCAAAACATCAGACATGTTGACTTGGTTATGAGACTTAGTTTATTCACACTATCCAGCTGGCAAACGTCAAACATATTGACTTGGTTATGAGGCTTAGTTTATCCAGCTGGCAAAGCATCAGACATGTTGACTTACTTACTATACTACCACAACATTGAAGTTGAAAAAACAAAGATAAGTATTCTTTAATAGAAAGCAGATCCTGTTAGACTGACATAACTATTTTTCTTTCAAAGGTATTTCTCTCATAGCTGTGACAGACATATTTCAGAGCTGTGACAGACATATTTCAGAGCTGTGACAGACATATTTCAGAGCTGTGACAGACATATTTCAGAGCTGTGACAGACATATTTCAGAGCTGTGACAGACATGTTTCAGAGCTGTGACAGGGACTCACGAGTGGCGCAGCGGTCTAAGGCACTGCATGTCTGTGCAAGAGGCGTCACTACAGACCCTGGTTCGATTCCAGGCTGTATCACAACAGGCCGAGATTGGGAGTCTCATAGGGCGGCGTACAATTGGCCCAGCGTGGTTAGGGTTCAGCCGGAGTAGGCCGTCATTGTAAATAAGAATTTGCCTAGTTAAATTAAATTCAAATTTCAGAGACATGACAAACATATTTGAGAGCTAGAAGCCAGTGATATGACGTACAGTGAGCTGGATGTATGCTACCTCCCAGCAGCAGTGAAGATACAGTATCATATCATTCAACAGGACTTCTACAATCTCACTCTCAACAAGGTTAGAATGTGCAACTCTTGATACATACTAATATACTGTACCTAATGGGGGACCAACAAAAGGACGTCACAGTGTGATTCTGATTTTAGATTCCTGTCCTTGAGATAGGGGCGGCAGGGTAGCCTAGTGATTAGAGCGTTAGACTAGTAACCGGAAGGTTGCAAGTTCAAACCCCCGAGTTGACAAGGTCGTTCTGCCCCTGAACAGTCCGTCATTGAAAATTAAGAATTTGTTCTTAACCGACTTGCCTAGTTAAATAAAGGTAAAATTTAAAAAAATTGAGACTGCATATCTTTCTGTAAAACACCACTGGCTTGTACTTGTGCTCTGAATTTAAGCATTTCTTGCCACCCGACCCGGGACCGATATAATTATATACCAGTAAGTTACGTTGGCGACATGGAGGCGGATGTCACGATATTAATATAGAATAAACTGAGGAGGATGACATGTGAAACTCGATGATTCATCTCCAGGCTCTACTCTCCCATCATCACTCCTGTCACCGTTGCCCCAGCCATACCCTCTGCCCTTAGTGTTACCCTCCCGTCGCCCCAGCTATACCCTCCGTCCTACTTCCTTAGTGTTACCCTCCCGTCGCCCCAGCTATACCCTCCGTCCTTAGTGTTACCCTCCCGTCGCCCCAGCTATACCCTCCGTCCTTAGTGTTACCCTCCCGTCGCCCCAGCTATACCCTCCGCCCTTAGTGTTACCCTCCCGTCGCCCCAGCTATACCCTCCGTCCTTAGTGTTACCCTCCCGTCGCCCCAGCTTTACCCTCTGTCCTTAGTGTTACCCTCCCGTCGCCCCAGCTATACCCTCCGCCCTTAGTGTTACCCTCCCGTTGCCCCAGCTATACCCTCCGTCCTTAGTGTTACCCTCCCGTCGCCCCAGCTATACCCTCCGCCCTACTTCCTTAGTGTTACCCTCCCGTCACCCCAGCTATACCCTCCGTTCTACTTCCTTAATGTTACCCTCCCGTCACCCCAGCTATACCCTCCGTCCTTAGTGTTACCCTCCCGTCACCCCAGCTATACCCTCCGTCCTTAGTGTTACCCTCCCATCGCCCCAGCTATACCCTCTGTCCTTAGTGTTACCCTCCCGTCGCCCCAGCTATACCCTCCGTCCTACTTCCTTAGTGTTAACCCTCCCGTCTCCCCAGCTATACCCTCTGCCCTTAGTGTTACCCTCCCGTCGCCCCAGCTATACACTCTGTCCTTAGTGTTACCCTCCCGTCGCCCCAGCTATACCCTCCGTCCTACTTCCTTAGTGTTACCCTCCCGTCGCCCCAGCTATACCCTCCGCCCTTAGTGTTACCCTCTCATCATCACTCCTGTCACCGTTGCCCCAGCTATACCCTCTGCCCTTAGTGTTACCCTCCCGTCGCCCCAGCTATACCCTCCGTCCTTAGTGTTACCCTCCCGTCTCCCCAGCTATACCCTCTGTCCTTAGTGTTACCCTCCCGTCGCCCCAGCTATACCCTCCGTCCTACTTCCTTAGTGTTAACCCTCCCGTCTCCCCAGCTATACCCTCCGTCCTTAGTGTTACCCTCCCGTCACCCCAGCTATACCCTCTATCTCAAGGCCATCAGACTGTTAAACAGCCACCACTAACATTGAGTGGCTGTTGCCAACACACTGTCATTGACACTGACCCAACTCCAGCCACTTTAATAATGGGAATTGATGGGAAATGATGTAAATATATCACTAGCCACTTTAAACAATGCTACCTTATATAATGTTACTTACCCTACATTATTCATCTCATATGCATACGTATATACTGTACTCTAGATCATCGACTGCATCCTTATGTCACTAGCCACTTTAACTATGCCACTTTGTTTACTTTGTCTACATACTCATCTCATATGTATATACTGTACTCGATACCATCTACTGTATGCTGCTCTGTACCATCACTCATTCATATATCCTTATGTACATATTCCTTATCCCCTTACACTGTGTATAAGACAGTAGTTTTGGAATTGTTAGTTAGATTACTTGTTGGTTATCACTGCATTGTGAACTGTCTTGTGTAAGTTTTACATTGACACAATACCTGTTAGTAAAGGTGTGTGCTAGAGACCTGCAGGATCAATACCTGGTAGTAAAGGTGTCTGCTAGAGATGAGGTGCAGGATCAATACCTGGTAGTAAAGGTATCAGAGATGAGGTGCAGGATCAATACCTGGTAGTAAAGGTATCAGAGATGAGGTGCAGGATCAATACCTGTTAGTAAAGGTGTCGGCTAGAGATGACCTCCAGGATCAACACCTGGTAGTAAAGGTGTCTGCTAGAGACCCCCAGGATCAATACCTGGTAGTAAAGGTATCAGCTAGAGATGACCTCCAGGATCAACACCTGGTAGTAAAGGTGTCAGAGATGACCTGTAGGATCAATACCTGGTAGTAAAGGTATCAGAGATGACCTGCAGGATCAATACCTGGTAGTAAAGGTGTCAGCTAGAGACCTGCAGGATCAATACCTGGTAGTAAAGGTATCAGAGATGACCTGCAGGATCAATACCTGGTAGTAAAGGTATCAGAGATGACCTCCAGGATCAATACCTGGTAGTAAAGGTATCAGAGATGACCTGCAGGATCAATACCTGGTAGTAAAGGTATCAGCTAGAGACCTGCAGGATCAATACCTGGTAGTAAAGGTGTCAGCTAGAGATGACCTGCAGGATCAATACCTGGCAGTAAAGGTGTCTGCTAGAGATGAGGTGCAGGATCAATACCTGGTAGTAAAGGTGTCTGCTAGAGACCTGCAGGATCAATACCTGGTAGTAAAGGTGTCAGAGATGACCTGCAGGATCAATACCTGGTAGTAAAGGTATAAGCTAGAGACCTGCAGGATCAATACCTGGTAGTAAAGGTATCAGCTAGAGACCTGCAGGATCAATACCTGGTAGTAAAGGTATCAGAGATGACCTGCAGGATCAATACCTGGTAGTAAAGGTATCAGAGATGACCTGCAGGATCAATACCTGGTAGTAAAGGTATCAGCTAGAGACCTGCAGGATCAATACCTGGTAGTAAAGGTGTCAGATGACCTGCAGGATCAATACCTGTTAGTAAAGGTATCAGAGATGACCTGCAGGATCAATACCTGGTAGTAAAGGTATCAGCTAGAGACCTGCAGGATCAATACCTGGTAGTAAAGGTATCAGCTAGAGACCTGCAGGATCAATACCTGGTAGTAAAGGTATCAGAGATGACCTGCAGGATCAATACCTGGTAGTAAAGGTATCAGCTAGAGACCTGCAGGATCAATACCTGGTAGTAAAGATATCAGAGATGACCTCCAGGATCAATACCTGGTAGTAAAGGTATCAGAGATGACCTGCAGGATCAATACCTGTTAGTAAAGCTATCAGAGATGACCTGCAGGATCAGATATCTGATCAATACCTGGTAGTAAAGGTATCAGAGATGACCTGCAGGATCAATACCTGGTAGTAAAGGTATCAGAGAGACCTGCAGGATCAATACCTGTTAGTAAAGGTGTCTGCTAGAGATGACCTGCAAGATCAATATCTGATAGTAAAGGTATCAGATAGAGACCTGCAGTATCAATACCTGGTAGTAAAGGTGTCTGCTAGAGACCTGCATGATCAATACCTGGTAGTAAAGGTATCAGAGATGACCTGCAGGATCAATACCTGGTAGTAAAGGTATCAGAGATGACCTCCAGGATCAATACCTGGTAGTAAAGGTATCAGAGATGACCTGCAGGATCAATACCTGGTAGTAAAGGTATCAGAGAATGACCTGCAGGATCAATACCTGGTAGTAAAGGTATCAGAGATGAGGTGCAGGATCAATACCTGGTAGTAAAGGTATCAGAGATGACCTGCAGGATCAATACCTGGTAGTAAAGGTATCAGAGATGACCTCCAGGATCAATACCTGGTAGTAAAGGTATCAGAGATGACCTGCAGGATCAATACCTGGTAGTAAAGGTATCAGCTAGAGACCTGCAGGATCAATACCTGGTAGTAAAGGTGTCAGCTAGAGATGACCTGCAGGATCAATACCTGGCAGTAAAGATGTCTGCTAGAGATGAGGTGCAGGATCAATACCTGGTAGTAAAGGTGTCTGCTAGAGACCTGCAGGATCAATACCTGGTAGTAAAGGTGTCAGAGATGACCTGCAGGATCAATACCTGGTAGTAAAGGTATAAGCTAGAGACCTGCAGGATCAATACCTGGTAGTAAAGGTATCAGCTAGAGACCTGCAGGATCAATACCTGGTAGTAAAGGTATCAGAGATGACCTGCAGGATCAATACCTGGTAGTAAAGGTATCAGCTAGAGACCTGCAGGATCAATACCTGGTAGTAAAGGTATCAGCTAGAGACCTGCAGGATCAATACCTGGTAGTAAAGGTGTCAGATGACCTGCAGGATCAATACCTGTTAGTAAAGGTATCAGAGATGACCTGCAGGATCAATACCTGGTAGTAAAGGTATCAGCTAGAGACCTGCAGGATCAATACCTGGTAGTAAAGGTATCAGCTAGAGACCTGCAGGATCAATACCTGGTAGTAAAGGTATCAGAGATGACCTGCAGGATCAATACCTGGTAGTAAAGGTATCAGCTAGAGACCTGCAGGATCAATACCTGGTAGTAAAGATATCAGAGATGACCTCCAGGATCAATACCTGGTAGTAAAGGTATCAGAGATGACCTGCAGGATCAATACCTGTTAGTAAAGCTATCAGAGATGACCTGCAGGATCAATACCTGGTAGTAAAGGTATCAGAGATGACCTGCAGGATCAATACCTGGTAGTAAAGGTATCAGCTAGAGACCTGCAGGATCAATACCTGTTAGTAAAGGTGTCTGCTAGAGATGACCTGCAAGATCAATATCTGATAGTAAAGGTATCAGATAGAGACCTGCAGTATCAATACCTGGTAGTAAAGGTGTCTGCTAGAGACCTGCATGATCAATACCTGGTAGTAAAGGTATCAGAGATGACCTGCAGGATCAATACCTGGTAGTAAAGGTATCAGAGATGACCTCCAGGATCAATACCTGGTAGTAAAGGTATCAGAGATGACCTGCAGGATCAATACCTGGTAGTAAAGGTATCAGAGATGACCTCCAGGATCAATACCTGGTAGTAAAGGTATCAGAGATGACCTGCAGGATCAATACCCGGTAGTAAAGGTATCAGAGATGACCTGCAGGATCAATACCTGGTAGTAAAGGTATCAGAGATGAGGTGCAGGATCAATACCTGGTAGTAAAGGTATCAGAGATGACCTGCAGGATCAATACCTGGTAGTAAAGGTATCAGAGATGACCTCCAGGATCAATACCTGGTAGTAAAGGTATCAGAGATGACCTGCAGGATCAATACCTGGTAGTAAAGGTATCAGAGATGACCTGCAGGATCAATACCTGGTAGTAAAGGTATCAGAGATGAGGTGCAGGATCAATACCTGGTAGTAAAGGTATCAGAGATGACCTGCAGGATCAATACCTGGTAGTAAAGGTATCAGAGATGAGGTGCATGATCAAATCAAATCAAATCAAATTTTATTTGTCACATACACATGGTTAGCAGATGTTAATGGTCACATGGTTAGCAGATGTTAATGGTCACATACACATGGTTAGCAGATGTTAATGGTCACATACACATGGTTAGCAGATGTTAATGGTCACATGGTTAGCAGATGTTATTGGTCACATACACATGGTTAGCAGATGTTAATGGTCACATACACATGGTTAGCAGATGTTATTGGTCACATGGTTAGCAGATGTTATTGGTCACATACACATGGTTAGCAGATGTTAATGTGAGTGTAGCGAAATGCTTGTGCTTCTAGTTCCGACAATGCAGTAATAACCAACAAGTAATCTAACTAACAATTCCACAACTACTGTCTTATACACAGTGTAAGGGGATAAGGAATATGTACATAAGGATATATGAATGAGTGATGGTACAGAGCAGCATACAGTAGATGGTATCGAGTACAGTATATACATATGAGATGAGTATGTAGACAAAGTAAACAAAGTGGCATAGTTAAAGTGGCTAGTGACATAAGGATGCAGTCGATGATGTAGAGTACAGTATATACGTATGCATATGAGATGAATAATGTAGGGTAAGTAACATTATATAAGGTAGCATTGTTTAAAGTGGCTAGTGATATATTTACATCATTTCCCATCAATTCCCATTATTAAAGTGGCTGGAGTTGGGTCAGTGTCAATGACAGTGTGTTGGCAGCAGCCACTCAATGTTAGTGGTGGCTGTTTAACAGTCTGATGGCCTTGAGATAGAAGCTGTTTTTCAGTCTCTCGGTCCCAGCTTTGATGCACCTGTACTGACCTCGCCTTCTGGATGATAGCGGGGTGAACAGGCAGTGGTTCGGGTGGTTGATGTCCTTGATGATCTTTATGGCCTTCCTGTAACATCGGGTGGTGTAGGTGTCCTGGAGGGCAGGTAGTTTGCCCCCGGTGATGCGTTGTGCAGACCTCACTACCCTCTGAGAGCCTTACGGTTGAGGGCGGAGCAGTTGCCGTACCAGGCGGTGATACAGCCCGCCAGGATGCTCTCGATTGTGCATCTGTAGAAGTTTGTGAGTGCTTTTGGTGACAAGCCGAATTTCTTCAGCCTCCTGAGGTTGAAGAGGCGCTGCTGCGCCTTCTTCACGACGCTGTCAGTGTGAGTGGACCAATTCAGTTTGTCTGTGATGTGTATGCCGAGGAACTTAAAACTTGCTACCCTCTCCACTACTGATCCATCGATGTGGATAGGGGGGTGTTCCCTCTGCTGTTTCCTGAAGTCCACAATCATCTCCTTAGTTTTGTTGACGTTGAGTGTGAGGTTATTTTCCTGACACCACACTCCGAGGGCCCTCACCTCCTCCCTGTAGGCCGTCTCGTCGTTGTTGGTAATCAAGCCTACCACTGTTGTGTCGTCCGCAAACTTGATGATTGAGTTGGAGGCGTGCATGGCCACGCAGTCGTGGGTGAACAGGGAGTACAGGAGAGGGCTCAGAACGCACCCTTGTGGGGCCCCGTGTTGAGGATCAGCGGGGAGGAGATGTTGTTGCCTACCCTCACCACCTGGGGGCGGCCCGTCAGGAAGTCCAGTACCCAGTTGCACAGGGCGGGGTCGAGACCCAGGGTCTCGAGCTTGATGACGAGCTTGGAGGGTACTATGGTGTTGAATGCCGAGCTGTAGTCGATGAACAGCATTCTCACATAGGTATTCCTCTTGTTCAGGTGGGTTAGGGCAGTGTGCAGTGTGGTTGAGATTGCATCGTCTGTGGACCTATTTGGGCGGTAAGCAAAATGGAGTGGGTCTAGGGTGTCAGGTAGGGTGGAGGTGATATGGTCCTTGACTAGTCTCTCAAAGCACTTCATGATGACGGAAGTGAGTGCTACGGGGCGGTAGTCGTTTAGCTCAGTTACCTTAGCTTTCTTGGGAACAGGAACAATGGTGGCCCTCTTGAAGCATGTGGGAACAGCAGACTGGCATAGGGATTGATTGAATATGTCCGTAAACACACCGGCCAGCTGGTCTGCGCATGCTCTGAGGGCGCGGCTGGGGATGCCGTCTGGGCCTGCAGCCTTGCGAGGGTTAACACGTTTAAATGTCTTACTCACCTCGGCTGCAGTGAAGGAGAGACCGCATGTTTTCGTTGCAGGCCGTGTCAGTGGCACTGTATTGTCCTCAAAGCGGGCAAAAAAGTTATTTAGTCTGCCTGGGAGCAAGACATCCTGGTCCGTGACTGGGCTGGATTTCTTCCTGTAGTCCGTGATTGACTGTAGACCCTGCCACATGCCTCTTGTGTCTGAGCCGTTGAATTGAGATTCTACTTTGTCTCTGTACTGACGCTTAGCTTGTTTAATAGCCTTGCGGAGGGAATAGCTGCACTGTTTGTATTCGGTCATGTTGCCAGACACCTTGCCCTGATTAAAAGCAGTGGTTCGCGCTTTCAGTTTCACGCGAATGCTGCCATCAATCCACGGTTTCTGGTTAGGGAATGTTTTTATCGTTGCTATGGGAACGACATCTTCAACGCACGTTCTAATGAACTCGCACACCGAATCAGCGTATTCGTCAATATTTTTATCTGACGCAATACGAAACATGTCCCTGTCCACGTGATGGAAGCAGTCTTGAAGTGTGGAGTCAGCTTGGTCTGACCAGCGTTGGACAGACCTCAGCGTGGGAGCCTCTTGTTTCAGTTTCTGCCTGTAGGCAGGGATCAACAAAATGGAGTCGTGGTCAGCTTTTCCGAAAGGGGGGCGGGGCAGGGCCTTATATGCGTCGCGGAAGTTAGAGTAACAGTGATCCAGGGTTTTACCACCCCTGGTTGCGCAATCGATATGCTGATAAAATTTAGGGAGTCTTGTTTTCAGATTAGCTTTGTTAAAATCCCCAGCTACAATGAATGCAGCCTCCGGATAAATGGTTTCCAGTTTGCAAAGAGTTAAATAAAGTTCGTTCAGAGCCATCGACGTGTCTGCTTGGGGGGGGATATATACGGCTGTGATTATAATCGAAGAGAATTCTCTTGGAAGATAATGCGGTCTACATTTGATTGTGAGGAATTCTAAATCAGGTGAACAGAAGGATTTGAGTTCCTGTATGTTTCCTTCATCACACCATGTCTCGTTAGTCATGAGGCATACGCCCCCGCCACTCTTCTTACCAGAAAGATGTTTGTTTCTGTCGGCGCGATGCGTGGAGAAACCCGTTGGCTGCACCGCATCGGATAGCGTCTTCCCAGTAAGCCATGTTTCCGTGAAGCAGAGAACGTTGCAGTCTCTGATGTCCCTCTGGAATGCTACCCTTGCTCGGATTTCATCAACCTTGTTGTCAAGAGACTGGACATTGGCAAGAAGAATGCTGGGGAGTGGTGCGTGATGTGCCCTTGTCCTGAGTCTGACCAGAAGACCGCTACGTTTCCCTCTTTTTCGGAGTCGTTTCCTTGGGTCGCTGCATGCGATCCATTCCGTTGTCCTGTTTGTAAGGCAGAACACAGGATCCGCGTCGCGGAAAACATATTCTTGGTCGTACTGATGGTGAGTTGACGCTGATCTTATATTCAGTAGTTCTTCTCGACTGTATGTAATGAAACCTAAGATGACCTGGGGTACTAATGTAAGAAATAACACGTAAAAAAACAAAAAACTGCATAGTTTCCTAGGAACGCGAAGCGAGGCGGCCATCTCTGTCGGCGCCGGAAGTATGAGCTATACCCGTCGCCCCAGCTATACCCTCCGCCCTTAGTGTTACCCTCCCGTCGCCCCAGCTATACCCTCCGTCCTTAGTGTTACCCTCCCGTCGCCCCCAGCTATACCCTCCGCCCTTAGTGTTACCCTCCCGTCTCCCCAGCTATTCCCTCCGTCCTTAGTGTTAACCCTCCCGTCACCCCAGCTATACCCTCCGTCCTACTTCCTTAGTGTTACCCTCCCGTCACCCCAGCTATACCCTCCGTCCTTAGTGTTACCCTCCCGTCACCCCAGCTATACCCTCCGTCCTTAGTGTTACCCTCCCGTCGCCCCAGCTATTCCCTCTGTCCTTAGTGTTACCCTCCCGTCGCCCCAGCTATACCCTCTGTCCTTAGTGTTACCCTCCCGTCGCCCCAGCTATACCCTCCGTCCTTAGTGTTAACCCTCCCGTCGTTACCCTCCCTCCAGCTTATCTCCGTCCTACTTCCTTAGTGTTACCCTCCCGTCGCCCCAGCTATACCCTCTGTCCTTAGTGTTACCCTCCCGTCGCCCCAGCTATACCATCCGTCCTTAGTGTTAACCCTCCCGTCTCCCCACCTATACCCTCCGTCCTACTTCCTTAGTGTTACCCTCCCGTCTCCCCAGCTATACCCTCCATCCTTAGTCTTACCCTCCCGTCGCCCCAGCTATACCCTCTGTCCTTAGTGTTACCCTCCCGTCGCCCCAGCTATACCCTCCGTGCTATTTCCTTAGTGTTACCCTCCCGTCGCCCCAGCTATACCCTCCGTCCTTAGTGTTACCCTCCCGTCTCCCCAGCTATACCCTCCGTCCTACTTCCTTAGTGTTACCCTCACGTCGCCCCAGCTATACCCTCTGTCCTTAGTGTTACCCTCCCGTCGCCCCAGCTATACCCTCCGTCCTACTTCCTTTGTGTTTCCCTCCCGTCGCCACAGCTATACCCTCTCTCCTTAGTGTTACCCTCCCGTCTCCCCAGCTATACCCTCTGTCCTTAGTGTTACCCTCCCGTCGCCCCAGCTATACCCTCCGTCCTACTTCCTTAGTGTTACCCTCCCGTCGCCCCAGCTATACCCTCTGTCCTTAGTGTTAACCCTCCCGTCACCCCAGCTATACCCTCCGGCCTTAGTGTTACCCTCCCGTCTCCCCAGCTACCCTACCGTCGCCCCAGCTCCGTCCTTAGTGTTAACCCTCCCAGCTATACCCTCCCCAGCTATATACCCCTCCTCTTAGTGTTCCTTAGTGTTAACCCTCCCGTCACCCCAGCTATACCCTCCGTCCTTAGTGTTAACCCTCCCGTCACCCCAGCTATACCCTCCGTCCTTAGTGTTACCCTCCCGTCGCCCCAGCTATACCCTCCGTCCTACTTCCTTAGTGTTACCCTCCCGTCTCCCCAGCTATACCCTCTATCCTTAGTGTTACCCTCCCGTCGCCCCAGCTATACCCTCTGTCCTTAGTGTTACCCTCCCGTCGCCCCAGCTATACCCTCCGTCCTTCGTGTTACCCTCCCGTCTCCCCAGCTATACCCTCCGCCCTTAGTGTTACCCTCCCGTCGCCCCAGCTATACCCTCCGCCCTACTTCCTTAGTGTTACCCTCCCGTCACCCCAGCTATACCCTCCGCCCTACTTCCTTAGTGTTACCCTCCCGTCGCCCCAGCTATACCCTCCGCCCTACTTCCTTAAAGTTACCCTCCCGTCTCCCCAGCTATACCCTCCGTCCTACTTCCTTAATGTTATCCTCCCATCGCCCCAGCTATACCCTCCGTCCTACTTCCTTAGTGTTACCCTCCCGTCGTCCCAGCTATACCCTCTGTCCTTAGTGTTACCCTCCCGTCGCCCCAGCTATACCCTCTGTCCTTAGTGTTAACCCTCCTGTCGCCCCAGCTATACCCTCTGTCCTTAGTGTTACCCTCCCGTCGCCCCAGCTATACCCTCTGTCCTACTTCCTTAGCGTTACCCTCCCGTCGCCCCAGCTATACCCTCCGTCCTACTTCCTTAGTGTTACCCTCCCGTCGCCCCAGCTATACCCTCTGTCCTTAGTGTTACCCTCCCGTCGCCACAGCTATACCCTCCGTTCTTAGTGTTACCGTCCCGTCGCCCCAGCTATACCCTCCGTCCTACTTCCTTAGTGTTACCCTCCCGTCTCCCCAGCTATACCCTCCGTCCTACGTCCTTAGTGTTACCCTCCCGTCGCCCCAGCTATACCCTCCGTTCTTAGTGTTACCCTCCCGTCTCCCCAGCTATACCCTCCGTCCTTAGTGTTACCCTCCCGTCGCCCCAGCTATACCCTCCGTCCTTAGTGTTACCCTCCCGTCTCCCCAGCTATACCCTCCGCCCTTAGTGTTACCCTCCCGTCGCCCCAGCTATACCCTCCGCACTACTTCCTTAGTGTTACCCTCCCGTCACCCCAGCTATACCCTCCGTCCTACTTCCTTAGTGTTACCCTCCCGTCGCCCCAGCTATACCCTCCGTCCTTAGTGTTACCCTCCCGTCACCCCAGCTATACCCTCCGCCCTTAGTGTTACCCTCCCGTCGCCCCAGCTATACCCTCCGCACTACTTCCTTAGTGTTACCCTCCCGTCACCCCAGCTATACCCTCCGTCCTACTTCCTTAGTGTTACCCTCCCGTCGCCCCAGCTATACCCTCCGTTCTTAGTGTTACCCTCCCGTCGCCCCAGCTATACCCTCCGTCCTACTTCCTTAGTGTTACCCTCCCGTCTCCCCAGCTATACCCTCCGTCCTACTTCCTTAGTGTTACCCTCCCGTCGCCCCAGCTATACCCTCCGTTCTTAGTGTTACCCTCCCGTCTCCCCAGCTATACCCTCCGTCCTTAGTGTTACCCTCCCGTCGCCCCAGCTATACCCTCCGTCCTTAGTGTTACCCTCCCGTCGCCCCAGCTATACCCTCCGTCCTTAGTGTTACCCTCCCGTCTCCCCAGCTATACCCTCCGCCCTTAGTGTTACCCTCCCGTCTCCCCAGCTATACCCTCCGTCCTACTTCCTTAGTGTTACCCTCCCGTCGCCCCAGCTATACCCTCCGTTCTTAGTGTTACCCTCCCGTCTCCCCAGCTATACCCTCCGTCCTTAGTGTTACCCTCCCGTCGCCCCAGCTATACCCTCCGTCCTTAGTGTAACCCTCCCATCTCCCCAGCTATACCCTCCGTCCTACTTCCTTAGTGTTACCCTCCCGTCTCCCCAGCTATACCCTATGTCCTATACCCTCCGTCCTTAGTGTTACCCTCCCGTCTCCCCAGCTATACCCTCCGTCCTTAGTGTTAACCCTCCCGTCGCCCCAGCTATACCCTCCGTCCTTAGTGTTACCCTCCCGTCTCCCCAGCTATACCCTCCGTCCTTAGTGTTACCCTCTCGTCGCCCCAGCTATACCCTCCGTCCTTAGTGTTACCCTCCCGTCGCCCCAGCTATACCCTCCGTCCTACTTCCTTAATGTTACCTCTCCCGGGTTACCCCTATTCCCTATATAGTGCACTCCTTTTGACCAGGGCTTGCACAGGGGCGGCAGGTAGCCTAGTGGTTAAGAGCGCTGGGCCAGTCACCGAAAGGTCGCTGATTCGATTCCCAGAGCCGACTAGGTGAAATATCTGTTGATGATCTCTTGAGCAAGGAACTTAACCCTAATTGCTCCTGTAAGTCACTCTGGATAAGAATGTCTGCTAAATTACTCAAATGTAGGGGGGTTCTGGTCAATAGTTCTGGTCAATAGTTGTGAACCATATAGGGGGTTTCTGGTCAATAGTTCTGGTCAATAGTAGTGAACCATAAAGGGAGGTTCTGGTCAATAGTTATGAACCATATAGGTGGGTTCTGGTCAATAGTTCTGGTCAATAGTAGTGAACCGTATAGGGGGGTTCTGGTCAATAGTAGTGAACCGTATAGGGGGGTTCTGGTCAATAGTAGTGAACCGTATAGGGGGGTTCTGGTCAATAGTAGTGAACCTTAAAGGGAATAGGGTACCATTGGTTTCAGACCTCTTATCCAAGAAGGCTTGAGACATGGTTCTAATGAGGATAAGGCCTGGAGCACTGGGCAGGCAGAGAAGAGAGGTGATTATGGATGGATGCTGGCCTTTTGGCTCGGCCTGCTAATGTGATCAGTGAAGCCCAATTAAACAAGAGAGTTCTTCAGGGGGAAATGGACGCTTGGTCAGGGAACGTTTGACATCGAATCAGTGTAGGGTTGCGTGATGGAATGGAATTCAATGGAATGTTGTCTTTTAGATTCTAGAGCCTGGAGACTGACTGGGAGTCGAATCATCAAATCAAATTTATTTATAAAGCCCTTCTTACATCAGCTGATATCTCAAAGTGCTGTACAGAAAACCCAGCCTAAAAACCCCAAAACAGCAAGTAGCGCAGGTGTAGAAGCACCAGTCAACCCAGAATAGATGTTAACACTAAAGTTAATTCAATTCCTCAGCCATGATCTAATAGCGTGAAATATGTTTTGATAAAAAATGATTGCGCATGGAAAGATAAACAGCTATATGAAAGGTTTCTAAGCAAAGCCATGAGCTCTCCTGCTTTTGTTGAATTTCCTTTGGAGTCATTCAAAGAATATAGTGAATTATATCCCATCTCAGCCTATAGTGAGGAATACCAAACTGGCCTCATCTAAAAAGGCTTCATGTCTGGTGTAATCATTAACACAGTTGGCCATAGTGGCTGATTATGTCTGGTGTAATCATTAACACAGTTGGCCCTAGTGGCTGATCAACACAGTTGGCCCTAGTGGCTGATCAACACAGTTGGCCCTAGTGGCTGATCAACACAGTTGGCCCTAGTGGCTGATCAACACAGTTGGCCCTAGTGGCTGATCAACACAGTTGGCCCTAGTGGCTGATCAACACAGTTGGCCCTAGTGGCTGATCAACACAGTTGGCCCTAGTGGCTGATCAACACAGTTGGCCCTAGTGGCTGATCAACACAGTTGTCCCTAGTGGCTGATCAACACAGTTGTCCCTAGTGGCTGATCATGTCTGGTGTAATCATCAACACAGTTGGCCATAGTGGCTGATTATGTCTGGTGTAATCATTAACACAGTTGGCCCTAGTGACTGATCATGTCTGGTGTAATCATCAACACAGTTGGCCCTAGTGGCTGATCAACACAGTTGGCCCTAGTGGCTGATCAACACAGTTGTCCCTAGTGGCTGATCAACACAGTTGTCCATAGTGGCTGATCAACACAGTTGGCCATAGTGGCTGATCAACACAGTTGTCCATAGTGGCTGATCAACACAGTTGGCCCTAGTGGCTGATCAACACAGTTGTCCATAGTGGCTGATCATGTCTGGTGTAATCATCAACACAGTTGGCCATAGTGGCTGATTATGTCTGGTGTAATCATTAACACAGTTGGCCCTAGTGGCTGATCAACACAGTTGGCCCTAGTGGCTGATCAACACAGTTGGCCCTAGTGGCTGATCAACACAGTTGTCCCTAGTGGCTGATCAACACAGTTGGCCATAGTGGCTGATCATGTCTGGTGTAATCATTAACACAGTTGGCCCTAGTGGCTGATCAACACAGTTGGCCCTAGTGGCTGATCATGTCTGGTGTAATCATCAACACAGTTGGCCCTAGTGGCTGATCAACACAGTTGGCTGTTAGCTGATAGTGTTTACCCTAGTGTTAGCTGATAGTGTTTACCCTAGTGTTAGCTGATAGTGTTTACCCTAGTGTTATCTGATAGTGTTAGCTGATAGTGTTTACCCTAGTGTTAGCTGATAGTGTTAGCTGATAGTGTTTACCATAGTGTTAGCTGATAGTATTTACCCTAGAGTTAGCTGATAGTGTTAGCTGATAGTGTTAGCTGATAGTGTTAGCTGATAGTGTTTACCCTAGTGTTAGCCGATAGTGTTTACCCTAGAGTTAGCTGATAGTGTTAGCTGATAGTGTTTACCCTAGTGTTAGCCGATAGTGTTTACCCTAGAGTTAGCTGATAGTGTTAGCTGATAGTGTTTACCCTAGTGTTAGCTGATAGTATTTACCCTAGTGTTTACCCTAGTGTTAGCTGATAGTGTTTACCCTAGTGTTAGCTGATAGTGTTTAACCTAGTGTTAGCTGATAGTGTTTACCCTAGTGTTAGCCGATAGTGTTTACCCTAGTGTTAGCTGATAGTGTTTACCCTAGTGTTAGCTGATAGTGTTAGCTGATAGTGTTAGCTGATAGTGTTTACCCTAGTGTTAGCTGATAGTGTTTACCCTAGTGTTAGCTGATAGTGTTAGCTGATAGTGTTTACCCTAGTGTTAGCTGATAGTGTTTACCCTAGTGTTAGCTGATAGTGTTTACCCTAGTGTTAGCTGATCGTGTTTACCCTAGTGTTAGCTGATAGTGTTTACCCTAGTGTTAGCTGATAGTGTTAGCTGATAGTGTATACCCTAGTGTTAGCTGATAGTGTTTACCCTAGTGTTAGCTGATAGTGTTTACCCTAGTGTTAGCTGATAGTGTTTACCCTAGTGTTAGCTGATAGTGTTTACCCTAGTGTTAGCTGATAGTGTTTACCCTAGTGTTAGCTGATGGTGTTTACCCTAGTGTTAGCTGATGGTGTTTACCCTAGTGTTAGCTGATAGTGTTTACCCTAGTGTTAGCTGATAGTGTTTACCCTAGTGTTAGCTGATGGTGTTTACCCTAGTGTTAGCTGATGGTGTTTACCCTAGTGTTTACCCTAGTGTTGGCTGATAGTGTATACCCTAGTGTTAGCTGATAGTGTTTACCCTAGTGTTAGCTGATAGTGTATACCCTAGTGTTAGCTGATAGTGTTTACCCTAGTGTTAGCTGATAGTGTTAGCTGATAGTGTTAGCTGATAGTGTTTACCCTAGTGTTAGCTGATAGTGTATACCCTAGTGTTAGCTGATAGTGTTTACCCTAGTGTTAGCTGATAGTGTTTACCCTAGTGTTAGCTGATAGTGTTTACCCTAGTGTTAGCTGATAGTGTTTACCCTAGTGTTAGCTGATGGTGTTTACCCTAGTGTTAGCTGATGGTGTTTACCCTAGTGTTTACCCTAGTGTTAGCTGATAGTGTTTACCCTAGTGTTAGCTGATGGTGTTTACCCTAGTGTTAGCTGATGGTGTTTACCCTAGTGTTTACCCTAGTGTTGGCTGATAGTGTATACCCTAGTGTTAGCTGATAGTGTTTACCCTAGAGTTAGCTGATAGTGTTTACCCTAGTGTTAGCTGATAGTGTATACCCTAGTGTTAGCTGATAGTGTTTACCCTAGTGTTAGCTGATGGTGTTTACCCTAGTGTTTACCCTAGTGTTGGCTGATAGTGTATACCCTAGTGTTAGCTGATAGTGTTTACCCTAGTGTTAGCTGATAGTGTATACCCTAGTGTTAGCTGATAGTGTTTACCCTAGTGTTAGCTGATAGTGTTAGCTGATAGTGTTTACCCCAGTGTTAGCTGATAGTGTATACCCTAGTGTTAGCTGATAGTGTTTACCCTAGTGTTAGCTGATAGTGTTTACCCTAGTGTTAGCTGATAGTGTTTACCCTAGTGTTAGCTGATAGTGTTTACCCTAGTGTTAGCTGATGGTGTTTACCCTAGTGTTAGCTGATGGTGTTTACCCTAGTGTTTACCCTAGTGTTAGCTGATGGTGTTTACCCTAGTGTTTACCCTAGTGTTAGCTGATAGTGTTTACCCTAGTGTTAGCTGATAGTGTTTACCCTAGTGTTAGCTGATGGTGTTTACCCTAGTGTTAGCTGATGGTGTTTACCCTAGTGTTTACCCTAGTGTTGGCTGATAGTGTATACCCTAGTGTTAGCTGATAGTGTTTACCCTAGTGTTAGCTGATAGTGTTTACCCTAGTGTTAGCTGATAGTGTATACCCTAGTGTTAGCTGATAGTGTTTACCCTAGTGTTAGCTGATAGTGTATACCCTAGTGTTAGCTGATAGTGTTTACCCTAGTGTTAGCTGATAGTGTTTACCCTAGTGTTAGCTGATGGTGTTTACCCTAGTGTTAGCTGATGGTGTTTACCCTAGTGTTTACCCTAGTGTTGGCTGATAGTGTATACCCTAGTGTTAGCTGATAGTGTTTACCCTAGTGTTGGCTGATAGTGTTTACCCTAGTGTTAGCTGATGGTGTATACCCTAGTGTTAGCTGATAGTGTTTACCCTAGTGTTTACCCTAGTATTTACCCTAGTGTTGGCTGATAGTGTTTACCCTAGTGTTGGCTGATAGTGTTTACTCTAGTGTTTACCCTAGTGTTAGCTGATAGTGTTTACTCTAGTGTTTACCCTAGTGTTTACCCTAGCTGATAGTATTTACCCTAGTGTTTACCCTAGTGTTAGCTGATAGTATTTACCCTAGTGTTTACCCTGGTGTTTACCCTAGTGTTAGCTGATAGTGTTTACCCTGGTGTTGGCTGATAGTTTTTACCCTAGTGTTTACCCTAGTGTTAGCTGATAGTATTTACCCTAGTGTTTACCCTAGTGTTAGCTGATGGTGTTTACCCTAGTGTTAGCTGATAGTGTTAGCTGATGGTGTTTACCCTAGTGTTAGCTGATAGTGTTTACCCTAGTGTTAGCTGATAGTATTTACCCTAGTGGTTACCCTAGTGTTAGCTGATAGTGTTTACCCTAGTGTTAGCTGATAGTGTTAGCTGATAGTGTTTACCCTAGTGTTAGCTGATAGTGTTTACCCTAGTGTTAGCTGATAGTGTTTACCCTAGAGTTAGCTGATAGTGTTTCGCGTGATAAGGTTATCAAGGCAGGTTGTTTCCTAATCCTGATGGAGGCTAATGATTGCCTTGGAAGGTTCGATTTAGAGTAATGAGTTAAGGACTTTTAGCTTGTAGTCCAAATTTAACAGTATGGACTAGTTTCCGCAGACGCAGATTAAGCGTAGTCCTAGACTACAAAGCATGCTCAGCGGAGCATCTGAATCGAAACAGCTTTTAAAGACCAGGACTAAGGTTTAATCTGTGTCCAGGAAGAACGTCCCACAGGGATCGATTGTCCTTCAGCCTGTGCAATATAGCCTCGTTCGAACAGGGCATTACACAACTGCCACGGTCATTCTGAAAAATCCTTTCTGATGACTGATCACTAGCCTATAGCCTCTACACAGTTTCATGTCTAACAGAGTGAAACCAGTGCCAATGTTGTTATTGTAATGAGCAGCAGGCTACATACCAGCTGTATCTGTGTCTGGCCATTCTGATCAGTATTGTTATTGTAATGAGGTAGCTACAGCAGCTCAACACATCTCCTTCACATAGCGTTGATCAGGCTGCTGATTGTGTCCTGTGGAATGTTGTCCCACTCCTCTTCAACGGCTGTGAGAAGTTGGTGGATATTGGAGAAGGCCAAAGATATCATCAAGGACATCAACCATCCGAGCCACGACCTGTTCACCCTGCTGTCATCCAGAAGGCGAGTACAGGTAAACAGCGTCTATCTCAACGCCATCAGACGGTTAAATAGCCTTAGAGGCCTCTGCCCTATATACCCTGGGGGTGGCAGGGTAGCCTAGTGGATAGAGTGTTGGACAAGTAACCGAAAGGTTGTAAATTCAAATCCCCGAGCTGACAAGGTACAAATCTGTCGTTCTGCCCCTGAACAGGCAGTTAATCCACTGTTCCTAGGCCAGTTAACCCACCACCACCACCACCACTAATAAAGCGGCCTTTTATTGCACATGGTGTAATCACCATGCTGTTTAATCAGGTTCTTGATGTGCCACACCTGTCAGGTGGATGGATTATCTTGGCAAAATAAATATGCTCACTGAAAGGGAATAAGCTTTTTGTGCCCTTCTCAGATGTGTGTGTTTGAGTGATTTTAGTGGGGTTGACAGTAGAAAAAAAACGTTTCCATTGTAACAAACTGACAAATAAAGTTCCTTCTAGTCCAACGCTCTAACCACTATGCTCCCTGCTGGTTACTAGTCCAACGCTCTAACCACTAGGCTCCCTGCTGGTTACTAGTCCAACGCTCTAACCACTAGGCTCCCTGCTGGTTACTAGTCCAACGCTCTAACCACTATGCTACCTGCTGGTTACTAGTCCAACGCTCTAACCACTAGGCTCCCTGCTGGTTACTAGTCCAACGCTCTAACCACTAGGCTACCTACTGGTTACTAGTCCAACACTCTAACCACTAGGCTAGCTGCTGGTTACTACTCCAACGCTCTAACCAGTAGGCTCTCTGCTGGTTACTAGTCCAACGCTCTAACCACTAGGCTACCTGCTGGTTACTAGTCCAACGCTCTAACCACTAGGCTCCCTGCTGGTTACTAGTCCAACGCTCTAACCACTAGGCTCCCTGCTGGTTACTAGTCCAACGCTCTAACCACTAGGCTCCCTGCTGGTTACTAGTCCAACGCTCTAACCACTAGGCTACCTGCTGGTTACTAGTCCAACGCTCTAACCACTAGGCTCCCTGCTGGTTACTAGTCCAACACTCTAACCACTAGACTCCCTGCTGGTTACTAGTCCAACGCTCTAACCACTAGGCTCCCTGCTGGTTACTAGTCCAACGCTCTAACCACTAGGCTCCCTGCTGGTTACTAGTCCAACCCTCTAACCACTAGGCTACCTGCTGGTTACTAGTCCAACACTCTAACCACTAGGTTCCCTGCTGGTTACTAGTCCAACACTCTAACCACTAGGCTCCCTGCTGGTTACTAGTCCAACGCTCTAACCACTAGGCTACCTGCTGGTTACTAGTCCAACCCTCTAACCACTAGGCTACCTGCTGGTTACTAGTCCAACCCTCTAACCACTAGGCTACCTGCTGGTTACTAGTCCAACAATCTAACCACTAGGCTCCCTGCTGGTTACTAGTCCAACACTCTAACCACTAGGCTCCCTGCTGGTTACTAGTCCAACGCTCTAACCACTAGGCTACCTGCTGGTTACTAGTCCAACCCTCTAACCACTAGGCTACCTGCTGGTTACTAGTCCAACACTCTAACCACTAGGCTACCTGCTGGTTACTAGTCCAACGCTCTAACCACTAGGCTCCCTGCTGGTTACTAGTCCAACGCTCTAACCACTAGGCTACCTGCTGGTTACTAGTCCAACGCTCTAACCACTAGGCTCCCTGCTGGTTACTAGTCCAACGCTCTAACCACTAGGCTACCTGCTGGTTACTAGTCCAACGCTCTAACCACTATGCTACCTGCTGGTTACTAGTCCAACGCTCTAACCACTAGGCTCCCTGCTGGTTACTAGTCCAACGCTCTAACCACTAGGCTACCTACTGGTTACTAGTCCAACGCTCTAACCACTAGGCTAGCTGCTGGTTACTACTCCAACGCTCTAACCACTAGGCTCTCTGCTGGTTACTAGTCCAACGCTCTAACCACTAGGCTACCTGCTGGTTACTAGTCCAACGCTCTAACCACTAGGCTACCTGCTGGTTACTAGTCCAACGCTCTAACCACTAGGCTCCCTGCTGGTTACTAGTCCAACGCTCTAACCACTAGGCTCCCTGCTGGTTACTAGTCCAACTGCTGGTTAGTCCAACGCTCTAACCACTAGGCTACCTGCTGGTTACTAGTCCAACACTCTAACCACTAGGCTCCCTGCTGGTTACTAGTCCAACGCTCTAACCACTAGGCTCCCTGCTGGTTACTAGTCCAACACTAGGCTCCCTCTCCAGCGCTCTAACCACTAGACTCCCTGCTGGTTACTAGTCCAACGCTCTAACCACTAGGCTCTAACCCTGCTGGTTACTAGTCCAACGCTCTAACCACTAGGCTCCCTGCTGGTTACTAGTCCAACCTCTAACCACTAGGCTACCTGCTGGTTACTAGTCCAACACTCTAACCACTAGGTTCCCTGCTGGTTACTAGTCCAACACTCTAACCACTAGGCTCCCTGCTGGTTACTAGTCCAACGCTCTAACCACTAGGCTACCTGCTGGTTACTAGTCCAACCTCTAACCACTAGGCTACCTGCTGGTTACTAGTCCAACCTCTAACCACTAGGCTACCTGCTGGTTACTAGTCCAACGCTCTCTAACCACTAGGCTCCTGCTGGTTACTAGTCCAACACTCTAACCACTAGGCTAACCCTGCTGGTTACTAGTCCAACGCTCTAACCACTAGGCTACCTGCTGGTTACTAGTCCAACCCTCTAACCACTAGGCTACCTGCTGGTTACTAGTCCAACACTCTAACCACTAGGCTACCTGCTGGTTACTAGTCCAACGCTCTAACCACTAGGCTCCCTGCTGGTTACTAGTCCAACGCTCTAACCACTAGGCTACCTGCTGGTTACGCTCTAACCACTAGTCCAACGCTCTAACCACTAGGCTCCCTGCTGGTTACTAGTCCAACGCTCTAACCACTAGGCTACCTGCTGGTTACTAGTCCAACGCTCTAACCACTATGCTACCTGCTGGTTACTAGTCCAACGCTCTAACCACTAGGCTCCCTGCTGGTTACTAGTCCAACGCTCTAACCACTAGGCTACCCACTAGGCTACCTAGGCTACCTGGTTACTAGTCCAACGCTCTAACCACTAGGCTAGCTGCTGGTTCTAACCACTAGGCTCCCAACGCTCTAACCACTAGGCTCTCTGCTGGTTACTAGTCCAACGCTCTAACCACTAGGCTCCCTGCTGGTTACTAGTCCAACGCTCTAACCACTAGGCTACCTGCTGGTTACTAGTCCAACCCTCTAAACACTAGGCTACCTGCTGGTTACTAGTCCAACACTCTAACCACTAGGCTACCTGCTGGTTACTAGTCCAACGCTCTAACCACTAGGCTCCCTGCTGGTTACTAGTCCAACGCTCTAACCACTAGGCTACCTGCTGGTTACTAGTCCAACGCTCTAACCACTAGGCTACCTGCTGGTTACTAGTCCAACCCTCTAACCACTAGCCTACCTGCTGGTTACTAGTCCAACGCTCTAACCACTAGGCTCCCTGCTGTATTCTGGTGGTTAGAGCGTTGGGCCAGCAACCCGAAAGATGACGTTTCAATCAATTGGATTTATTTTATTAAAAGCACTTTTTTTGTTGATCCGCAGTTGTTACAAAGTTGATTGTCACAGATTGAATGTAGGATCCACGGAACTGCCAGGCGATGTTTCTACACAGGGGAGGCTCTCTGGGGAGACTCTCTGGAGAGGTTCTCTGTGGAAGCTCTCTGTGGAGGCTCTCTGGAGAGGTTCTCTGGGGAGGCTCTCTGTGGAGGCTCTCTGGGGAGGCTCTCTGGAGAGGCTCTCTGGGGAGGCTCTCTGTGGAAGCTCTCTGTGGAGGCTCTCTGGAGAGGTTCTCTGGGGAGGCTCTCTGTGGAGGCTCTCTGGAGAGGCTCTCTGGAGAGGTTCTCTGGGGGCTCTCTGTGGAGGCTCTCTGGAGAGGCTCTCTGGGGAGGCTCTCTGGGGAGGCTCTCTGTGGAGGCTCTCTGGGGAGGCTCTCTGGAGAGGCTCTCTGGGGAGGCTCTCTGGGGAGGCTCTCTGGGAGGCTCTCTGGGGAGGCTCTCTGGGGAGGCTCTCTGGAGAGGCTCTCTGAGGAGGCTCTCTGGGGAGGCTCTCTATGGAGGCTCTCTGGGGAGGCTCTCTGGAGAGGCTCTCTGGGGAGGCTCTCTGTGTGAGATAATAATCAGGTGAAGTAGTTCCTCTGAGCCAGACAGACTGGTCCAGGAGGGAACCAGGGCTGTGGGCAGTGCAGACAGATCTATGAATGGGCTTTTATCTAGCTGCTAATGGCCCGTTGATCTCAACACACAACCCACCTTGCCACCTGGGACAGAACAGGCGTTCACAGACCAAAGCACTATTGTTCAACAGAGCTGAGAGACGGAGCTGAGCTAGTAAAGGAGATGATAGGATAGTAGCTAGGGTCATTGTGGTTTAAAGTGGTATTTTCTTTACAACCACACTGATTGGATATGAATGGCTTCTAAGGGTGACTATAGCAACACGTGTCTGTCTGTTTATAGGCAACAGTGTAATAATGTGCAGTAGTGAGCTGGACTGAAGCTTGAGCACCAGGAGAAAAACAGGAAATAAAAGTCAGTAGTAGAGATCACCTGCAGCCCAGTGGGGCCTTCTGAACCCAGTGGGGCCTTCTGAACCCAGTGGACTAGTGACGTCGTCGGTTTGTTCACTCGCACCAGCTCGCAATTGCTAAATCATCCACAAAAACGTGTTTAGTCAGCCACCAATTGTGCAAGTAAATTCATTAAAAATCCTACAATGTGATTTTCTGGATTTTTTTCTCTCATTTTGTCTGTCATAGTTGAAGTGTACCTATGATTAAAATTACAGGCCTCTCTCATCTTTTTAAGTGGGAGAACTTGCACAATTGGTGGCTGACTAAATACTTTTTTGCTCCACTGTAAGTGAAAATCTGAGACCTTGTTTCTGCTGATAATTTCCAACCTGTTGGTAGGCTATTTGTTAGTCAATTATTTACAGCTTATGTGCAGCTTCTTTTCTGTCATTATATATTGCCCCTTCAAACATATATTTCAGCCATACCCGTTACTGACAGGTGTATAAAATAGAGCACACAGCCATACAATCATTTAAGACAAACATTGACCTTACTGAAGAGCTCAGTGACTTTCAATCTGGCACTGTCATAGGATGCCACCTTTCCAACAACTTGAGCTGCTTAGGTCAACTGTAAGTGCTGTTATTGTGAAGTAGAAACGTCTAGGAGAAACAACGGCTCAGCTGCAAAGTGGTAGACCACTCAAGCTCACAGAACGGACCACCAAGTGCTGAAGCGCATAAAGCTTAAAAATCGTCTGTCCTCTGAATCACACTTCACCATCTGGCAGTCCGAATTATGAATCTGAGTTTGACGGAGGCCAGGAGAACGCTACCTGCTCAAACACGTAGTGCCAACTGTAAAGTTTGGTGGAGGAGGAATAAGAGTCTGGGGCTGTTTTTCATGGTTCGGGTCCCTCAGTTCCAGTGAAGGGAAATCTTAACGCTACAGCATACAATGACATTCTAGATGATTCTGTGCTTCCAACTTTGTGGCAACAGTTTGGGGAAGGACCTTTTCCAGTTTAAGCATGACAATGCCCCCGTGCACAAATCGTAGGTCCATACAGAAATGGTTTGTCGAGATCGGTGTGGAAGAACTTGACTGGACGGCACAGAGTCCTGACCTCAACCCCATCGAACACCTTTAGAATGAATTGGAACGCAGACTGCGAGCCAGGCCTAATCGCTCAACATCAGCGCCCGACCTCACTAATGATTCTGAAAACAAAGCTCGTTTTCTAAGGAGGATGGGATCCACCCAAATCCTTTGGGATCATGGATCCTTTCACAGCATTATAAGGCTGAGTTGAGACAATGACTTATCAATGACCCAAGTCCAGCTCAGTTAATCCCTACCGTTGTGTTGCTGAGTTGTGTAACGGTTTTGACTTGAGGTTATTGTTTGTTAGGGGTGACGGATAGGTTGTGCCTACCAGAGAAAATATACATTTCTCCTTTTGGTTTGAGAGGGAATGAGTCTGGTTCGTCAAGTCTAAACCAATACAAAGGACCCATAAAACATTAGAAATCACTTCAGAACCAATCTTCTTTTGCGTTTGTTGTATTATCACAATAATCATACAATCAATAAGTCACAAAACAATAACATCCTTGGTTCACTGGTAAATGTCCCGCACCAGGGGCCTAAAAAGTAAATGAACTTAGTCACAAATTAACTTAGTTTGTCCGTTCATAAAGTGTAGAATAAACCCAGTCTCAATCATGCAATCAAACTCTCAAACTCTTATACCACACAACCATAGAGTTTCAGAAATCTCAGTAGTCTTCAACTACAACTGAACACATAAATCAACACAGTATAAATCACCCCCTAAAACAAATTAAATACCGAATGCAAAAAAGTGGTGGTCAGTCCAATCCACCAACAGATCTCCAGTCCAAGGAGAACAGCGGAGACAGCGACATAGATCAGTAGTCCAACAATAGACAGAAGTAGATCCGATAGTGATTGATCCAACGAGCTTCCAAGCTGAGGGTTGAACACTTCCTCTCTCGTGCCACTGTCACAACCCACTTTTGGGCAGCTGAGGTAACCTTCTGGTTACTAGTCCAACGCTCTAACCACTAGGCTACCCTGCCGTCTCTACACTCTAACCACTAGGCTACCCTGCCTCCTCTACACTCTAACCACTAGGCTACCCTGCCGCCTCTACACTCTAACCACTAGGCTACCCAACCGCCTCTACACTCTAACCACTAGGCTACCCTGCCACCTCTACACTCTAACCACTAGGCACCTCTACACTCTAACCACTAGGCTACCTGCCTCCTCTACACTCTAACCACTAGGCTACCCTGCCACCTCTACACTCTAACCACTAGGCTACCCTGCCTCTACACTCTAACCACTAGGCTACCCTGGCTACTCTAACCACTAGGCCTGCCTCTACATTCTAACCACTAGGCTACCTGCCACCTCTACACTCTAACCACTAGGCTACCCTACCACCCTATGCTCTAACCACTAGGCTACCCTGCTGCCTCTAACCACTAGGCTACCCTGCTGCCTCTACACTCTAACCACTAGGCTACCTGCCTCCTCTACACTCTAACCACTAGGCTACCCTGCTGCCTCTACACTCTAACCACTAGGCTACCCTGCCGCCTCCACTCTAACCACTAGGCTACCCTGCCGCCTCTACACTCTAACCACTAGGCTACCTGCCTCCTCTACACTCTAACCACTAGGCTACCCTGCTCTAACCCTCTACACTCTAACCACTAGGCTACCCTGCCGCCTCTACACTCTAACCACTAGGCTACCCTGCCTCCTCTACACCTCTAACCCTCTACACTCTAACCACTAGGCTACCCTGCCGCCTCTACACTCTAACCACTAGGCTACCTCTAACCACTAGGCTACCCCGCCTCACACTCTCTAACCCTGCCGCCTCCACTCTAACCACTAGGCTACCCTGCCGCCTCTACACTCTAACCACTAGGCTACCCTGCCGCCTCTACACTCTAACCACTAGGCTACCTGCCTCCTCTACACTCTAACCACTAGGCTACTCTAACCACTAGGCTACCCTACCGCCCCCACACTCTAACCACTAGGCTACCCTGCCTCCTCTACTCTAACCACTAGGCTACCTGCCTCCTCTACACTCTAACCACTAGGCTACCTGCCCTCCTCTACCTGCCTCCTCTACTCTAACCACTAGCTACCTGCTACCCTGCCGCCTCTACACTCTAACCACTAGGCTACCCTACCGCCCCACACTCTAACCACTAGGCCTCTACCTCTAACCACTAGGCTACCGCCTCTACACTCTAACCACTAGGCTACCTGCCTCCTCTACACTCTAACCACTAGGCTACCTGCCTCCTCTACACTCTAACCACTAGGCTACCCTGCCGCCTCTACACTCTAACCACTAGGCTACCTGCCTCCTCTACACTCTAACCACTAGGCTACCCTGCCGCCCGCTGAGGATGGCTATTTAATAGGGAATTAAAGGGGAAGCATACCATCGGCAGGAGAAGCACTGAGACGGTTCAGACAAATGCAGGGCCATCACAGTTGTCAACTGCACATTATCCCCGGGGAGCTGGAAGACACAATGTAAGTAACCTAATTTATGTCCCTCTAACTGCCCCAAATACCTCTGTTGATCCTACAGCTATTGAATGCAGTAATCATGAGCCTATGAACCAGAGTTATATTGTTAGCACTGAGGCAGTGTGCCCTAGTAGGAAGTCCACTGTTAACACTGAGGAGGTGTGTCCTAGTAGGAAGACCACTGAGGAGGTGTGTCCTAGTAGGAAGACCACTGTTAACACTGAGGTGGTGTGTCCTAGTAGGAAGACCACTGTTAACACTGAGGTGGTGTGTCCTAGTAGGAAGACCACTGTTAACACTGAGGAGGTGTGCCCTAGTAGGAAGACCACTGTTAGCACTGAGGTGGTGTGTCCTAGTAGGAAGACCACTGTTAACACTGAGGAGGTGTGTCCTAGTAGGAAGACCACTGAGGAGGTGTGTCCTAGTAGGAAGACCACTGTTAACACTGAGGTGGTGTGTCCTAGTAGGAAGACCACTGTTAACACTGAGGTGGTGTGTCCTAGTAGGAAGACCACTGTTAACACTGAGGTGGTGTGTCCTAGTAGGAAGACCACTGTTAGCACTGAGGAGGTGTGTCCTAGGAAGACCACTGTTAACAGGTGTGTCCTAGTAGGAAGACCACCCTAGTAGGAAGACCACTGTTAACACTGAGGAGGTGTGTCCTAGTAGAAGACCACTGTTAACCACTGAGGTGTGTCCTAGTAGGAAGACCACTGTTAGGAAGACCACTGTTAACACTGAGGAGGTGTGTCCTAGTAGGAAGACCACTGAGGTGTGTCCTATAGGAAGACCACTGTTAACACTGAGGTGGTGTGTCCTAGTAGGAAGACCACTGTTAGCACTGAGGTGGTGTGCCCTAGTAGGAAGACCACTGTTAACACTGAGGTGGTGTGTCCTAGTAGGAAGACCACTGTTAACACTGAGGTGGTGTGTCCTAGTAGGAAGACCACTGTTAACACTGAGGTGGTGTGTCCTAGTAGGAAGACCACTGTTAACACTGAGGTGGTGTGTCCTATAGGAAGACCACTGAGGTGGTGTGTCCTAGTAGGAAGACCACTGTTAACACTGAGGTGGTGTGTCCTAGTAGGAAGAACACTGTTAACACTGAGGAGGTGTGTCCTATAGGAAGACCACTGAGGAGGTGTGTCCTAGTAGGAAGACCACTAAGGAGGTGTGTCCTAGTAGGAAGACCACTGAGGAGGTGTGTCCTAGTAGGAAGACCACTGTTAACACTGAGGCAGTGTGCCCTAGTAGGAAGACCACTGTTAACACTGAGGTGGTGTGTCCTATAGGAAGACCACTGTTAACACTGAGGTGGTGTGTCCTATAGGAAGACCACTGTTAACACTGAGGTGGTGTGCCCTAGTAGGAAGACCACTGTTAGCACTGAGGAGGTGTGTCCTAGTAGGAAGACCACTGTTAACACTGAGGTGTTAACACTGAGGTGGTGTGTCCTAGTAGGACCACTGTTAACACTGAGGAGGTGTGTCCTAGTAGGAAGACCACTGTTAACACTGAGGAGGTGTGTCCTAGTAGGAAGACCACTGTTAACACTGAGGCGGTGTGTCCTAGTAGGAAGACCACTGTTAACACTGAGGTGGTGTGTCCTAGTAGGAAGACCACTGTTAACACTGAGGTGGTGTGTCCTATAGGAAGACCACTGTTAACACTGAAGGTGGTGTGCCCTAGTAGGAAGACCACTGTTAGCACTGAGGTGGTGTGTCCTAGGAAGACCACTGTTAACACCTAATAGGAAGACCACTGTTAACACTGAGGTGGTGTGTCCTAGTAGGAAGACCACTTTTAACAAGGTGGTGTTCCCAGTAGGGAAGACCACTGTTAACACTGAGGCAATAGGAAGACCATGTGCAGCTCAACCTGCACTAACATAAATAAAGCATGTCCTTCTTTTAAGCTTCCCAGTCAATAAATGTACTTGAGTATGTCATCAGCTGATATCTCAAAGTGCTGTACAGAAACCCAGCCTAAAACCCCAAACAGCAAGCAATGCAGGTATAGAGGCACGGTGGCTAGATAAAACTGCCTAGAAAGGCCAGAACCTAGGAAGAAACCTAGAGAGGAACCAGGCTATGAGGGTTGGCCAGTCCTCTTCTGGCTGTGCCGGGTGGAGATTATAACAGAACATGGCCAAGATGTTCAAATGTTCATAAATGACCAGCATGGTCTAATAATAGTAATCACAGTGAGCAAGTCAGGGTTCCATAGCCGCAGGCAGAACAGTTGAAACTGGAGCAGCAGCATGGCCAGGTGGACTGGGGACAACAAGGAGTCATCATGCCAGGTAGACCTGAGGCATGGTCCTAGGGCTCAGGTCCTCTGAGAGAGAGAGAAAGAAAGAGAGAATTAGAGAGAGCATACTTAAATTCACACAGGACACCAGATAAGACAGGAGAAGTACTCCAGATATAACAAACTGACCCTAGCCCCCCGACATATAAACTACTGCAGCATAAATACTGGAGGCTGAGACAGGAGTGGTCAGGAGACACTGTGGCCCCATCCGATGATACCCCCGGACAGGGCCAAAGAGGCAGGATATCTTTACTAGTGCTGCAGAAATTTGCTAGAAAGCAGTATCCAAATCCATTGGATGTAGTGATCACAAAGGCTGGGCCTAATGTAGTGTACAGTCGTGGCCAAAAGTTTTGAGAATAACACAAATATTAATTTTCACGAAGTTTGCTGCTTCAGTGTCTTTAGATATTTTTGTCAGATATTACTATGGAATACTGAAGTATAATTACAAGCATTTCATAAGTGTTAAAGGCTTTCATTGACAATTACATGAAGTTGATGCAAAGAGTCAATAGAATCAGATTTAAAAACAGATAAATACACCTTGTGGAACAGCGGGGACTGTGAAGAGTATACTATACACACACACTATACACACACATAGTCACATGCATAGAAACACACAATAACATACGCACTATACACACACATACACGTGGGTTTTGTATTGTATATATGTGGAAGTAGAGTGATTTTTTGGAATGAGATGTTCGACAAGCACGTGTCCTCATCCTTTTATATATAATATATTAAATATATATATGACCAGATGGACAATCCACACTATCCAACTGAAGTGTGACCAAAATATGATCTTGTGCTCTATTTTGAGTTATTGTTTTGCGATGTTACGTTGTTTATTGTAACGCCTGTCCAGAATGTCAGCTATCCAATCAGATCAAAGTCCTTCTAACAAATAACTGGAATTCATTAGTTTCTTCTCCAACTGAAGCCCAGCAGCAGCGACTTTGGTATTTTACCACTTTGGTATTTGACCAAATAGGGTTATCTTCTGTATAACACCCCTACCTTGTCACAACACAACTGATTGGCTCAAACGCATTAAGAAGGAAAGAAATTCAACAAATGTACTTTTAACAAGGCACATCTGTTGATTGGAATGCATTCCAGGTAACTACCTCATGAAGCTGGTTGAGAGAATGCCAAGAGTGTGCAAAGCTGTCATCAAGGTAATGGGTGGCTCTTTAAACAATCTCAAATATAAAATAAACACTTTCTTGATTACTACATGATTCCATATATGTTATTTCATAGTGTTGATGTCCTCACTATTATTAACAAAAAAAAAATAAGAAAAATTCTTGAATGTTCTAAAACTTTTGACCGGAGTGACGAGTTCTGCATTCAGAGGTTCTACACTCCACTGTTGTCATTTGCCTGTTTGTGGGGCGGCAGGGTAGCCTAGTGGTTAGAGAGTTAGACCAGGAGCCGGAAGGTTGCAAGTTCAAACCCCCGAGCTGACAAGGTACTACTGCCCCTGAACAAGGCAGCTGTTCCCAGGCCGTCATTGAAAATAAGAATTTGTTCTTTAAACTGACTTGCCTGGTTAAATAAAGGTAAAATAAAAGTGGCCCGCCTGTTAGCTTGCACGTTCCTTTCCATTCTTTTTTGACCTCTCTCATCAACGAGCTGTTTTCACCCACAGCGCTGCCTGCTGCCTGGATGTTTTTTGTTAGTCGCACCATTGTCGGCAAACCGTAGACACTGTTGTGTGTGAAAAGCCAAGGAGGCTGTCCGTTTCTGACATTCTGGAGCCTGCGTTCCTGGCACCATACCACTCTCAAAGTTGCTTGGGTCACTGGTTTAGCCCACTCTGATGTAAAATAGAGCAGTAACTGAATGCCTCGATGCCTGTCTGCCTGCTTTATATAGCAAGCCATGGCCACGTGACTCGCTGTCTGTAGGAGTGATCTATTTTCGTGAACTGAGTGGTGAGTATTTAATGACCCTACTACACACCTATTTTCCATTACAAATAATCCTCCTCTGCAGCTTTGAGCGAGAAGGGGTTGATGGTGAGAATATTTGGGAAAGAGTCAGCATGATTTGAAATGGCTGGGACTAAATCAGTTTGTTACATGTGTCCGATTGAGCTTGACGTAGATCGATGTCATTGCAGTGTAAATGGAGAAAGACACAGAGGTAGTAGTAGTACTGGAAAAGCTGTCCTTTATTAATAAGAACATCAAGTCAGATCTTCCTGCAGTGGCTTGTGGGGGATAAGTGAAAGAGTGACTTTTGACTCTCTGTGTCTTTCCTCCAAACAGTAGACCAGGAGCCTCTTCGTAGTATACAACTTGGTAGTATACAGCTATCAGTATTCACACGCACTCTCGCACACACACTGACACTCACACACACATACACATACACATACACACACACACGCTCTCACACACTCTCACACACACTCTCACACTGACACTCACACACACACACACACATACACACACTCTCACACGCACTCTTGCACACACACTCACACTGACACTCACACACACATACACATACACACACACACGCTCTCACACACTCTCACACACACTCTCACACTGACACTCACACACACACATACACACACACACGCTCTCATACACTGTCACGCACTCTCGCACACACACTGACACTCACACACACACATACACACACGCTCTCACACACACTCTCACACACTCACGCTCACAAGCACACGCACACTCACACTCTTCACAGACACCTGAAGAGATCTCTGATAAAGATCTCGGAGGCCTCTTCCACAACCTCTGTCCTCTGCGACACAGTCAGGGAACAAAGTGTGATTTCAGTAATATTCATGCCAATCTCAACAGGTAACACAATTGATGTGGTTAAACACTCATTGCCCAACCCATCGCTGTGTACCAGCTCCTCCAGCTCCTCCAATGACTAGCTGGACTTTCAGGTTGCTATGCTGGTACAAAGTTCGCTGAGTTCTTCATACAATCATTGATACAATCAGTTAATATTTGAATGTAAAGGATAATAGCTTAAGGGTTATTCTGTACTATATATATATATATATATAGCTTCCTGGCCTGTCATACTGCCCCCTGCTGGGAACAGACACTATTCCCCCTGGCCTGTCATACTGCCCCCTGCTGGGAACAGACACTATTCCCCCTGGCCTGTCATACTGCCCCCTGCTGGGAACAGACACTATTCCCCCTGGCCTGTCATACTGCCCCTGCTGGGAACAGACACTATTCCCCCTGGCCTGTCATACTGCCCCCTGCTGGGGCACTAGTGTAACCAGGAGGAGAGGCCTCATTTAACTCATTTCTTAACTGACTTGCCTAGTTAAATAAAGGTTTAAATAAGAAACAATAAAACGTTTCAGTCAGGCCAATCACATCAAAGGTTATGATCAGTGTAGTTCGTTGACTATGAATACCTTGGAAGTTGAGGGATCTAACATTAAGTAGTATTGTTTTGATATGTGAGGATTATCACAGTCTCTTTAAAAAAAAGACATGGATGGAGGTTTTTATTCCAGTGAGATTGCTAAAGTGAAATTGCAGTGAGATTGCAGTGAGATTGCAGTGAGATTGCAGCGAGATTGCAGCGAGATTGCAGCGAGATTCCAGTGAGATTGCAGTGAGATTGCAGTGAGATTGCAGTGAGATTCCAGTGAGATTGCAGTGAGATTGCAGTGAGATTGCTAAAGGCGAACACCTCCATGTTTAGATTTTCCAGACCTAGATCGAGGCACAGACACTGTTTCAATAGAGAAAACTGGGCTAACTACACTGACTGACTGTGCTACTGGCAGACTCCACTAAGCTGGCAGGCTGGCTAAAAGCCTGCTGCCTGGCCTGCACCCTATTTCATTGTGGAGCTAGAGGAGTTAGAGCCCTGTCTATGTTGGTAGATAAGATGAGAGCACCCCTCCAGCTAGGATGGAGTCCGTCACTCCTCAGCAGGCCAGGCTTGGTCCTGTTTGTGGGTGAGTCCCAGAAAGAGGGCCAATTATCTACAAATTATATATTTTGGGAGGGGCAGAAAACAGTTTTCAACCAGCGATTGAGTTGTGAGACTCTGCTGTAGAGCTCATCACTCCCCCTAACCGGGAGGGGGCCAGAGACAATTACTCGATGCCGACACATCTTTCTAGCTGATTTACATGCTGAAGCTATGTTGCGCTTGGTGACCTCTGACTGTTTCATCCTAACACCATTGGTGCCGACGTGGATAACAATATCTCTATACTCTCTACACTCTCCAGTTTTAGCTTTAGCCAGCACCATCTTCAGATTAGCCTTAACGTCGGTAGCCCTGCCCCCTGGTAAACAGATTAGCCTTAACGTCGGTAGCCCTGCCAACCGGGTAAACAGATTAGCCTTAATGTCGGTAGCCCTGCCCCCTGGTAAACAGATTAGCCTTCACGTCGGTTGCCCTGCCCCCTGGTAAACAGATTAGCCTTAACGTCGGTAGCCCTGCCCCCTGGTAAACAGATTAGCCTTAACGTCGGTAGCCCTGCCCCCTGGTAAACAGATTAGCCTTAACGTCGGTAGCCCTGCCCCCTGGTAAACAGATTAGCCTTAACGTCGGTAGCCCTGCCCCTGGTAAACAGATTAGCCTTAACGTCGGTAGCCCTGCCCCTGGTAAACAGATTAGATTAGCCCTGCCCCCTGGTAAACAGATTTAACGTCGGTAGCCCTGCCCCCTGGTAAACAGATTAGCCTTAACGTCGGTAGCCCTGCCCCCTGGTAAACAGATTAGCCTTAACGTCGGTAGCCCTGCCCCCTGGTAAACGGTGTATGATCGCTGGATGATTCGCTTTAAGTCTAATACTGCGGGTAATGGAGTCGCCAATGACTAGAGTTTTCAATTTGTCAGAGCTAATGGTGGGAGGCTTCAGCGTCTCAGACCCCGTAACGGGAGGAGTAGAGACCAGAGAAGAATCGGCCTCAGACTCCGACTCGCTGCTCAATGGGGAGAACAGGTTGAAAGTTTCTGTCGGCTGAATGAGCGACACCGGTTGAGCGTTCCTACAGCATTTCCTTCCAGAAACCGTGAGAAAGTTGTCTGGCTGCGGGGACCGTGCCAGGGGATTTATACTACTATCTGTACTTACTGGTGGCACAGACACTGTTTCATCCTTTCCTACACTGAAATGACCCTTGCCTAATGATTGCGTCTGAAGCTGGGCTTGCAGCACAGCTATCCTCGCCGTAAGGCGATCGTTCTCCTGTATATTATGAGTACAATGACTGCAAGTAGGAGTCATCATGTTCATGTTACTACTGCTTCTGCTGGTGTTGCCTCAGTGGCCATGTTGCTACGGTTACCACCAGTAAAGTTGTTACTAGCCGTTAAGCTAGCTGACTAGCACGATTACGATTGTTCTTTTAACTCACTCTTGCCAATCTTTTCCTCTTGTGTTGATCTTCAGTTGTTCAATTTACAGTCTTATTCGTCTCACTTTTAAGAACAACAAAAGTTGTAAAAAGTTGGGAACTGTTCTTCTGCATGACTGCCTTCTGACTCTCTCTCTCTCTCTCTCTCTCTCTCTCTGTCTCTCTCTCTCTCTCTCTCTCTCTCTCTCTCTCTCTCTCTCTCTCTCTCTCTCTCTCTCTCTCTCTCTCTCTCTCTCTCTCTCTCTCTCTCCACTCTCTCTCTCTCTCTCTCTCTCTCTCTCTCTCTCTCTCTCTCTCTCTCTCTCTCTCTCTCTCTCTCTCTCTCTCTCTCTCTCTCTCTCTCAATTCAATTCAATTTATTGGCATGGGAAACATATGTTTACATTGCCAAAGCAAGTGAAATAGATAATAAAAAAATGAACAGTAAACATCACACTTCCAGAAGTTCCAAAAGAATAAAGACATATTATGTCTCTATACAGTGTTGTAATGATGTGAAAATAGTTCAATAAATAAACATAAATATGGGTTGTATTTACAATAGTGTTTGTTCTTCACTGGTTGACCTTTTCTTGTGGCAACAGGTCACACATCTTGCTGCTGTGATGCAACACTGTGGTATTTCACCCAGTAGATGTGGGAGTTTATTCAAATTGGATTTGTTTTCAAATTCTTTGTGGGTCTGTGTAATCTGAGGGAAATATGTATCTCTAATATGCTCTCTCTCTATCTCCACACTCTCTCTCGTCTCTCTGTCTCTCTCTCTCGTCTCTCTCTCTCGTCTCTCTCTCTCTCTCTCTCTCTCTCTCTCTCTCTCTCTCTCTCTTCTCTCTCTCTCTCTCTCTCTCTCGTCTCTCTCTCTCTCTCGTCTCTCTCTCTCTCTCTCTCTCTCTCTCTCTCTTCTCTCTCTCTCTCTCTCTCTCTCGTCTCTCTCTCTCTCTCGTCTCTCTCTCTCTCTCTCTCTCTCTCATTTCTCACCTCTTTTACAAGAACAGGGGAGGGAGGGAGGGGGGTTGTGGAAATTCTGATGTTTGTTTTTCAGTCCTCCTTCATTAGGAACTTGAAGAGCCCCCAGCTGAATTACAATGTAGTTCGTCCCCAGAAAACTCTGTCTGTCGTAACCTGAAATTAATGTTTCCCTCTAATGTAAACAGCATAGAATATGTGGATACCTTTCATAAATTATTACTTTTTCACAACACCTTACATGTTGATTATCGCTCTGTTTTTCCATTGGCTACAGAACGGAAATAAAAACTTCCTTTTTAAAGGAAGTTAGAAAAGTTTGAACGAAAACCCTCCAAAAAAAATGACAAGTGATTACAATTACCAAAACATTTTTTTTGAACTTGCCAATGTCCTGTCAAACAAGTTGTGTTAAATTAGAACTCTCTCTCTGGGCAGCCAAGACGCAACACTAATATTTAAACGACGTGATTCATTACTTTACATCATGCTCCTAAATATTTACAAACAGCATTTCATTTCTTAAGGTGCACTCCTTATCTCTGCTATCAACACCGAGGAGTTTTTCTGAATGTCGACCTTAACAGAAAGTCAACATGAATCTCAGCCCAACCAAACTATCCTGGGAGCTGCAAATTACACAGTTCTGGATTCCGATAATTTATAACACATCTGGTTAGTCAACGACCTGAAAGCCAGACTGCTGTGGTGGAGTAAAGAGGAGAGGGCCAGAGCAGACGGTCTTTATCTCTTTCTCTCTTTCTCTCTTTCTCTCTCTCTCTCTCTCTCGCTCTTTCTTTGTCTGCGATCAGCACAGACCCAGCTCAGAGACTCCAGGATCAGTACTGGGATAGCCTCAGAGTCGGACGCCCAGGCTTCGCTTACATTAAACCTTTACTCACAAGCTTGGTCACCAGCAGAATGACTCCAGGACCAGTGCTGTTACTGTGGGCTCTGGCTCTTCTCGCTACCGTGGCAAGCCAGGAGTATGAGAACCGAATGGAGAGCCATATCGATCGCTCTGTCCCCTGGATCCACACCTTCCGCCAGGGGTTCAACTTCCAGTGTCCCCATGGAGAGGTGCTGGTGGCCCTGCAGAGTGTCTTCAGTGAGAAGGAAGGGTCCGACCGCCTCTGGGCCTTCGAGTGCCAGCAGACTCCCACCACCCTGGGGCACCCCACAGAGTGCTGGTGGGACGACACCAACCGTGCCGGGATGGAGTGGTAGGTCCCTGATGCCATCTCTGGTCATCTCTGTCTCTCTTTTGACCTCTCTGTCGTGTGCCCTCTTTGACCTCTGTGACCTCTGGGCTTTCTGTGCCCCTGATCCTTGTCTAGAAGTGTCATGTTTACACTGGTATTCAGTTATCTCTAATCTTTATAGATGTGGAGGTACCCTGTGGTGTGAATCTTCTGGTTATCTCTAATCTCTATGGATGTGTGGTACTCTTTGCTGGAAGCTAGTTAGGGTTCCCCTTTGTGTAGTGTGCTCTGTAGTGTGTTCTCTGTAGTGTGTTCTCTGTAGTGTGTTCTCTGTAGTGTGTTCTCTGTAGTGTGCCCTTTGTAGTGTGTTCTCTGTAGTGTGTTCTCTGTAGTGTGTTCTCTGTAGTGTGCCCTTTGTAGTGTGTTCTCTGTTCTCTGTAGTGTGTTCTCTGTAGTGTGTTCTCTGTAGTGTGTTCTCTGTAGTGTGCCCTTTGTAGTGTGTTCTCTGTAGTGTGTTCTCTGCCGTTTGTAGTGTGTTCTCTGTAGTGTGCTGTTTGTAGTGTGTTCTTTGTAGTGTGTTCTCTGTAGTGTGCCGTTTGTAGTGTGTTCTCTGTAGTGTGTTCTCTGGTCGTCTGATACGTGGCACGCTCACGTCTGACCATCTGCATCCCCTCTGGCGTTCTCTGATCTCTATCGATGTAAGATGTGCTGAAAACAAAGGCAAGGCAAGGCTGTAACGAGGCTGGAACGAGCTAATTGGGTGGGTGAGGAGAGTCAAATTTGGTAATTGCTAATTATGGACAGTTTTATTTCCCTCCGGGCTGAGTTGTAAAACCCTCAGTCTCAGCAACAGGAAGACTGAATGCTCTATCCTATTGGTGTCTGTGTCGGGAAAGCCTGAGCTTAGATGTGATTTAAGGATAGACCATTTTATTGTCCTTTTAAGGCCCTCCATGATCCATGTCCATAGAGGAACCTCTCTAGCATGAATCATCACGTTTACATTATGCCTAGGTTTACGTTTATTGGTGCATTAATATCTAAAATAGTGAATTGGAGCGCTTTATGATCAACAGAGACTCATATGAAGCCTCAGGAATCCTAAAAAACTTGAATTCGTTATTCTGAAGTCTAGTCTGAAAAGGTAGGAGGCAGGATGACAGAGAGCCATCTCATAGTCTTCAGAGAGCCATCACATCGTCTTCAGAGAGCCATCACCTAGTCTTCAGAAAGCCATCACATCGTCTTCAGAGAGCAATCACATAGTCTTCAGAGAGCCATCACATCGTCTTCAGAGAGCAATCACATAGTCTTCAGAGAGCCATCACATCGTCTTCAGAGAGCCATCACATAGTCTTCTGCTGAGCCATCACGTAGTCTTCAGAGAGCCATCACCTAGTCTTCAGAGAGCCATCACATAGTCTTCAGAGAGCCATCACATCGTCTTCAGAGAGCCATCACATCTTCTTCAGAGAGCCATCACGTAGTCTTCAGAGAGCCATCACATCGTCTTCTGCTGAGCCATCACATAGTCTTCAGAGAGCCATCACATCGTCTTCAGAGAGCCATCACATCGTCTTCAGAGAGCCATCACGTAGTCTTCAGAGAGCCATCACATCGTCTTCTGCTGAGCCATCACATAGTCTTCAGAGAGCCATCACATCGTCTTCAGAAAGCCATCACCTAGTCTTCAGAGAGCCATCACATAGTCTTCTACTGTATTCTAAAACCACTGAAGATGGATTACAGAGACACGTGGCCTAGGGAAGGCAGGCAAGGCACACGCACACGCACACGCACATGCACACGCACACACACACACGCACACGCAAACACACACACACAGTCCTAGGAGGACGTTAGGTCAGTGTGTGTGTCATGTCATCTGTCAGGTGCCAAACACATTCTCTCTGCCACGGGACATTCAACTCAACATGATTTACTGCTCTGTTTACGGCTGAAATGTTGCAGCCTCAACTCACAGCGGTAAAGTTATTTCTGTACAATGGAGTTTATGGCTCGACGCTCCTAACGAATGAAAAACGTCCGCGAGGAACATCTTTGACTCGTTAGTGGATGACATCATTGTTCTAGTGAGTAGGAAGCAGTGTGTTCCTTGGAACACTACCCATTTCATATTGATCTTCTGACGTCCCAAATGGCATTCTGCTCCCTACATTTATCATCTTTTTAGTCTATTTGATCCTGTTATCTCTGTTATCTCTGTGTTCTTTCTCTCTGCGTTGTTTGGGCACGTCATCTACACATGTTGTTTTACAAAGCACGCGTCAAATACAATTGGATTTTTGATTTGATTTGACATAGTGCACTTCTTTTGACCAGAGCACTATGGACCCTGGTTAAAACCCTGGGGTGCCACTCCCTTACAGCTCATCTGGTATACAAAGCAAGAGGCTGATCCACAAAAGGATCCAGTTTAGAAAGGAGAAGGTGTATGATGTGCGGCAGTGTATCACCTGGGTGTCAGTTCCCCAATGCCCTAACCTTTGCAGATTATCTTTTGTCCCAGAGAAATCTTATGTAGGTTATATATACACTCTTAGAGAAAATGTGCTATCTAGAACCTAAAAGGGTTCTTTGGCTGTCCCCATAGGATAACTCTTTGAAGAACCCTTGGTGGCTCCGTGGTAGAACCCTTTTGGTTCCAAGTAGAACCCTTTTGGTTCCAAGTAGAACCGTTTTGGGTTCTATGTAGAACCCTTTCCACAGAGGTTGGAAACCAAAAATAGTTTGACTTGGAACCAAAAACGATTAGCCTACGGGGACAGCCGAATAACCCTTTCGTTCTATGAGTGTGCACTTGCAAATATCCTCCACCTTCTCACTACATTCACACGAGGGGCTCTAGAACCTACAGGTAACTGACAACATAATGGAGTTACCTGTATGTTATTCATACTGATGTGTGTCATGTTGTGAATGTGTCAAATCATGTCCCTCTCCATCCCGAAGCTATTGACAGCCATTGTGATTTGTTCAGACGCCAGGAATGTCAGGTGGAACAGAGGGCAAACAGGGTTTCCTATACTGTATATATACAGTGCCTTGCGAAAGTATTTTTGCCCCCTTGAACTTTGCGACCTTTTGATACATTTCAGGCTTCAAACATAAAGATATAAAACTGTATTTTTTTGTGAAGAATCAACAACAAGTGGGACACAATCATGAAGTGGAACAACATTTATTGGATATTTCAAACGTTTTTAACAAATCAAAAACTGAAAAATTGGGCGTGCAAAAGTATTCAGCCCCTTTACTTTCAGTGCAGCAAACTCTCTCCAGAAGTTCAGTGAGGATCTCTGAATGATCCAATGTTGACCTAAATGACTAATGATGATAAATACAATCCACCTGTGTGTAATCAAGTCTCCGTATAAATGCACCTGCACTGTGATAGTCTCAGAGGTCCGTTAAAAGCGCAGAGAGCATCATGAAGAACAAGGAACACACCAGGCAGGTCCGAGATACTGTTGTGAAGAAGTTTAAAGCCGGATTTGGATACAAAAAGATTTCCCAAGCTTTAAACATCCCAAGGAGCACTGTGAAAGCGATAATGTTGAAATGGAAGGAGTATCAGACCACTGCAAATCTACCAAGACCTGGCCGTCCCTCTAAACCTTCAGCTCATACAAGGAGAAGACTGATCAGAGATGCAGCCAAGAGGCCCATGATCACTCTGGATGAACTGCAGATATCTACAGCTGAGGTGGGAGACTCTGTCCATAGGACAACAATCAGTCGTATATTGCACAAATCTGGCCTTTATGGAAGAGTGGCAAGAAGAAAGCCATTTCTTAAAGATATCCATAAAAAGTGTCGTTTAAAGTTTGCCACAAGCCACCTGGGAGACACACCAAACATGTGGAAGAAGGTGCTCTGGTCAGATGAAACCAAAATTGAACTTTTTGGCAACAATGCAAAATGTTATGTTTGGCGTAAAAGCAACACAGCTCATCACCCTGAACACACCATCCCCACTGTCAAACATGGTGGTGGCAGCATCATGGTTTGGGCCTGCTTTTCTTCAGCAAGGACAGGGAAGATGGTTAAAATTGATGGAAGATGGATGGAGCCAAATACAGGACCATTCTGGAAGAAAACCTGATGGAGTCTGCAAAAGACCTGAGACTGGGACGGAGATTTGTCTTCCAACAAGACAATGATCCAAAACATAAAGCAAAATCTACAATGGAATGGTTCAAAAATAAACATATCCAGGTGTTAGAATGGCCAAGTCAAAGTCCAGACCTGAATCCAATCGAGAATCTGTGGAAAGAACTGAAAACTGCTGTTCACAAATGCTCTCCATCCAACCTCACTGAGCTCGAGCTGTTTTGCAAGGAGGAATGGGAAAATATTTCAGTCTCTCGATGTGCAAAACTGATAGAGACATACCCCAAGCGACTTACAGCTGTAATCGCAGCAAAAGGTGGCGCTACAAAGTATTAACTTAAGGGGGCTGAATAATTTTGCACGCACAATTTTTCAGTTTTTGATTTGTTAAAAAAGTTTGAAATATCCAATAAATGTCGTTCCACTTCATGATTGTGTCCCACTTGTTGTTGATTCTTCACAAAAAAATACAGTTTTATATCTTTATGTTTGAAGCCTGAAATGTGGCAAAAGGTCGCAAAGTTCAAGGGGGCCGAATACTTTCGCAAGGCACTGTATATATATACTTTTGACCAGGACCCATAGGATATATATATATATATACAGTATATACAAAAGTAGTGCACTAAATAGGGAATAGAGTGCCATTTGGGACGCTGCTACAGAATGTCTGTAGTTATTCTAAGGGAGAGTGGGACTTAACACTAGATCATTGGTTCACAGGCAGCAAGCAGCAGCAGCAGTCGAAGCAGTAGTATTATTATTAGTAGTAGTTGTAGTAGTAGTATTATTAGTATTATTATTATTATTATTATTATTATTATTATTGGTAGTAGTATTATTATTATTATTGGTAGTAGTATTATTATTATTATTATTATTATTGGTAGTATTATAGTATTATTATTATTATTATTATTATTAGTAGTAGTAGTAGTAGTTGTAGTATTATTATTATTATTATTATTATTATTATTATTATTATTATTATTATTATTATTATTATTGGTAGTAGTATTATTATTATTATTATTATTATTAGTAGCAGTAGTAGTAGTAGCAGTATTATTATTAGTAGTAGTAGTAGTAGTATTAGTATTATTATTATTATTATTATTAGTAGTAGTAGTAGTAGTATTAGTATTATTATTATTATTATTATTAGTAGTAGTAGTATTATTATTATTATTATTATTATTATTATTATTATTATTATTGGTAGTAGTATTATTATTATTATCAGTAGTAGTAGTATTGGTAGTATTATTATTATTATTGGTATTATTATTATTATTATTATCAGTAGTAGTAGTAGTAGTAGTATTATTAGTAGTAGTAGCCGTAGTAGTAGTATTATTATTAGTAGTAGCAGTAGTAGCAGTTGTAGTAGCAGTATTAGCATTATTAGTAGTAGTAGCAGCAGTTGTAGCAGCAGTAGTAGCCGTAGTAGTAGTATTATTATTAGTAGTAGTAGCAGCAGTTGTAGTAGCAGTATTATTATTATTAGTATAGTATAATTATTATTAGTAGTAGTAGCAGCAGTAGTAGTAGTAGCAGTATTATTATTATTATTAGTAGCAGTAGTAGCAGTATTATTATTATTAGTAGTAGTAGTGGTAGAAGTAGCAGTATTATTATTATTAGTAGTAGTAGTAGTAGTATTATTATTATTATTAGTAGTAGTAGCAGTATTATTATTATTATTAGTAGTAGTAGCAGTATTATTATTATTATTAGTAGTAGCAGCAGTAGTAGTAGTAGCAGTATTATTATTATTAGTAGTAGCAGTAGTAGTATTATTATTATTAGTAGTAGTAGTAGTATTATTATTATTAGTAGTAGTAGTGGTAGAAGTAGCAGTATTATTATTATTATTAGTAGTAGTAGTAGTAGCAGTTGTAGCAGTATTAGTATTATTATTAGTAGTAGCATCAGTAGTAGTAGCAGTATTATTATTAGTAGTAGTAGTAGCAGTATTATTATTAGTAGTAGTAATAGTAGTAGCAGTAGTAGTAGCAGTATTATTATTATTAGTAGTAGTAGTCAATATTATTATTAGTAGTAGTAGTATTATTATTAGTAGCAGTAGTACTAGCAGTAGTATTATTATTAGTAGCAGTAGTACTAGCAGTGGTATTATTATTATTAGTAGTAGTAGTAGTAGCAGTATTATTATTATTATTATTATTAGTAGCAGTAGTAGTAGTAGCAGTATTATTAGTAGTAGTAGTAGCAGTAGTAGCAGTATTATTATTATTATTAGTAGTAGTAGTAGTAGCAGTAGTAGTAGTAGCAGTATTATTATTATTATTAGTAGTAGTAGTAGTAACAGTAACAGTAGATGTAGTTGTAGTAATGATAGTAGTAGAAGTAGCAGTAGTAGTAGCAGTAGAAGCAGAAGCAGTAGTACTAGCAGTAGTAATAGCAGTAGTACAAGCAGTAGTACTAGCAGTAGTACTAGCAGTAGTAGAAGCAGCAGTAGCAGCAGTACTAGCAGTAGTATTAGCAGAAGTAGTAGTAGTAGTTGTAGTAGTAGTAGTAGTAGTATTAGCAGAAGTAGTAGTTGTAGTTGTAGTAGTAGTAGTAGTAGTAGTAGTAGTATCAGTATTATTAATATTGGTAGTAATAGTAGTAGTCGTAATCCAAATCAGTCAGGCAGGTAGAGGACGGCAGGCAGGATCAGGGTCAGGACAGGCAGAAAGGTCAGAACTGGAAAGAATAGGTAAAACAAAGACGAGAGCACAGGAAACATGGGAATACGCTGGTAGAACTTGAAATAGGAGACAAAGGGCTGTGAGACACATGAAAAGTAGGAGGTATACGGAGGGTGCGGGGCAACAGAAGACGAACAGCAGAGGGGCTAAGGATTTTAGGGATGTGGAAAGGGCCAATGAAACGGGAGCAAAGTTTACGGGGCTCCACCCAGAGGGGCAGGTCCCGAGTGGAAAGCCATCCCCTCTGCCCGAGCCGATAGCGGGGAGCAGGGGTCCGGGGGCGATCCGCCTGTCTAAGATACCTGGATGTGGTCTTCAGAAGAGTGGCCCGGGCTCTCTTCCTGAACATCTGGGCAGAGGGTATGCTGACTTCTAGCTCAGGGAAGAGCGGGGACTGATACCCAAGGAACACTTGAAGGGTGAGAGGCCAGTGGCTGAGTAGGGAAGGGTGTTACGGGCGTATTCCACCCACACAAGTTGCTGGCTCCAGGTGGTGGGGTTGGTGGAGACGAGGCAACGACAAGGTCCTGATTGGCTCGTTCCGACTGGTCATTTGATTGGGGGTGAAAACCTAAGGACAGACTGGACGACGACCCAATGAGGGTGCAGGAAGCCTTCCGGGACGAGAACTGAGGACCACAATCGGAGACCAAGCCAACCGGAAGTCCATGGATCCGGAAGACGTGCTGCACCATGAGCTGAGCCGACTCCTTGTCCCATTTATTTTAACCGTGATGTCATTAAGGCCCCGGTAGTCAGTATACAGGCGTAGGGTTTTGTCCTTCTTCTCCACATAGAAGAAACCAGCGCCGGCACAGCGAGAGATACTCCTCCATAGCCTTGGTTTCCAGACCCGACAGGGAGTAAAGAACGCCTCCGAGGTGGTGTAGTGCCCGGGAGAAGATCAATAGCATAGTCGCAGGGTCGATGCGGAGGGAGAGAAGTAGCGTGGGTCTTGTTGAAGACCTCCCAGAGGTTCAGATCCAAGGACTCTCCCAGGAAGACGTCCCGGGGCAAGTTGTGCCGACTTAAGACAGAACGGGCTCCAACCGACGATAGTACCAATAGCCCAGTTGATCAGGGGATTGTGCTTCTGGAGCCATGAACAATCTAGCCCTTCCCAGTAGCTTGGGCTTTGGAGGAGGCGAGTCAACCGCCCTCGGTAATTCCCGTGGGCACTCAGGTGACCTCGGATTCTCTCGATAAGGTGGACGTCAGGAACTTACGGGATTGCTCTGAGGCGAGGTGAGGGTGGTGGACGAGCGAGTGTGACTGGGAACAGACCTCTCCCTCCTAAGTTCCCGTAGCCACCCATTGATCCGCACGTTTAAGGCGATGAGGGAGTCGAGGTCCATGGGATGCTCCCGGGCTGCAAGCTCATCTTTAACCTCCTCCGATAATCCATAAAGGAAGGTGTCGAAATGGGCTTCCGGGGTCCAGGCACTCTCATCCGCCAACATGCGAAAATCCATCACGTGGTCTGCCACACTACGGGAGTCTTGACGTAGTTGGAGCAGCCTCTCGCCCGGACAACGAAGAATCGTACACTGTTCGTACTTCCTCCAGACTGAGGCAAACGGTGAACTGTTGCTCCCACACCGCTGTAGCCCAGGCAAGTGCCCTACCGGACATCAGCGTTATGAGGTACGCACTGGGAGAGAAAAGCCCGGCAGGTTCCAGAATCTCCAGCGTAGCGCTCCGGAGGAGGTAAGCAAGGTTCTCGGGACAACGGGGCTGGGAAGAAGCGCTGCTGGTGGCGGGGTTTCTGAGAGTCTGGGGGATGGCTGTTATGGCTTGCTGCCTAGTAGGGAATCCGCACAATTGCTCCAGCAATGTTTTGAATGCATGGTCATGGCGTCTGCCAGGGTATGGAGTCTGGATCAGGCAGGATCAGGGTCAGGACAGGCAGAAAGTTCAGAACTGGGAAGACTAGGAAAACAAAACTAGAACACAGGAAACATGGAAACATGCTGGTATTACTTGACAGAACAAGGCAAACTGGCAACAGACAAACAGAACACCCAGGTATAAATACACAGGGGATAATGAGGGGAGATGCAAGACACCTGTTCAGAGGTGGAGGCAAGTACAAAAACAGGTGAAACAGATCAGGGCGTGACTAGCAGTAGTAGTAGTAGTAGTATTAGTAGTAGCAGTACTAGCAGTAGTAGTAGTAGTACTAGTAGTAGTACTAGCAGTAGTAGCTGTAGTAGTACTACTACTAGTAGTAGCAGTAGTAGTAGTGGTAGTAGTAGCTGTAGTGGTAGCAGTAGTAGTAGCAGTAGTAGTAGCAGTATTATTATTAGTAGTAGTAGTAGTAGTAGAAGTAGCTGTAGTAGTAGCAGTAGTAGTCGTAGCAGTAGTTGTAGTAGTACTAGCATTATTATTACTGAGGTCAGCCTGCAGGCGCCCGGTCCGCCACAAGAAGTCGCTAGAGCGCGATGAGCCAAGTAAAGCCCCCCCGGTTGAACCCTCCTCTAACCCGGACGACGCTGGGAAAATTGTGCGCCGCCTTATGGGACTCCCGATCACGGCCGGTTGTGATACAGTCCGGGATCGAACGTGGGTCAGTAATGATGCCTCTAGCACTGCAATGCATTGCCTTAGACCACCAAGATGAGAAAAGGCTGGAGTCATCTCCAAAAACGTCAAGGCAGGAGTTATCTCCTAAAACGTCAAAAGCTGGAGTTATCTCCTAAAACGTCAAGGCTGGAGTTATCTCCAAAAAAGTCAAGCCTGGGGTTATCTCCTAAAACGTCAAGGCTGGAGTTATCTCCAAAAAAGTCAAGCCTGGAGTTATCTCCTAAAAAGTCAAGCCTGGAGTTATCTTCAAAAATGCCAAGGCTGGAGTTATTCTCCAATAACATAACAATGAACTTGTGTACTCATTCAACATGTTTTTCTTCTCCCGGTGATTTGTGAGTCTTTTTATAACTAGCAGTCTCTTGTCCATCCTCTGACATTTCCTTTGCTTACTTTATGAACCCAGTTTCCTGTGCTTTCAGAAATGTTTTGATGTTTGGCACAGCTTTCTGACACCACGGCCAGCTGAGCTCACTCCACTTGTTCAAGAACCTGAACAAATGTGTAATTCTCTGGAACAACGTCATTATTTCACATAAAATATTCACAATTTCCCCCCTAAGACACACTATCATTCATGTGTAGACTGAAAAGAAACATTGCCAATAGACATCATTTATATTTAGTCATTGGGTGGTATCAGCATGCCGCTGTGGTTTGGAAAGGTACTTCATTAATATTGTGTTCCACCCTATCCATTGTCTCAGCTGCGGTAAGGCTAGGTTACTATTAGGCTTGGAAACAAAGGCTTCCCCTGGGAACGGAGGCAGACGTGTTCTATCATCCCAGGGGCTTGAGACACACACTGTGGAAATTGTAATGTATTTATTTTAATTTGACCTTTATTTAACTAGGCAAGTCAATTAAGAACAAATTCTTATTTTCAATGACGGCCTAGGAGCAGTGGGTTAACTGCCTTGTTCAGGGGCAGAGCTGACAGATTTTTACCTGGTCAGCTCAGGGATTACAGTTACAACGCTCTAACCACTAGGCTACCAATGTGAGGCGCCAAGGTAGACGTGCAATGTTCCATCAAATCAAGCTGAGGCGCACACATAGACAGAGACGTGCACTGTCCCATGGCCAGCTCACACAGGGTTTTCCCTCAGGTTAATGGGGCTCAGTTCTGATCCTTTGATATCTGATCTCCGATATCTGGTCCTCCGATATCTGATCATCTGATATCTGATCTCTGATATCTGATCCCTTAATATCTGATCATCTGATATCTGATCTCTGATGCTATGATGTCTGATCCTCTGATATCTGATCTCTGGTGCTATGATCTCTGATGCTATGATCTTTGATCCTCTGATATCTGATCTCTGGTGCTATGATCTCTGATCCTCTGATATCTGATCTCTGATGCTATGATCTCTGATGCTATGATCTTTGATCCTCTGATATCTGATCTCTGATGCTATGATCTCTGATCCTCTGATATGTGATCCTTTAATATCTGATCTCTGATCCTCTGATCTCTGATCCTCTGATATCTGATCTCTGATCCTCTGATATCTGATCTCTGATGCTATGATCTCTGATCCCTTGATATCTGATCTCTGATCCTCTGATATGTGATCCTTTAATATCTGATCTCTGATCCTCTGATATCTGATCTCTGATATCTGATCCTCTGATATCTGATCTCTGATCCTCTGTGAACTCCTCCTGTAATGGGGTCCAGTATGGATACCTCTGAGCTCTGAATTTCAAGGCCTGGCCACAAAGACGACGTGTAAACATAGTAAACATCATCTGTGACACTCAAATTATTATGATTTGCTACGTTTGCTATGGTTGTTTGAAACAGGTTATTCGAGACGAAAACAAAAGGAAGGAGAATGGGTGGTCGTCTAACGCGAATGTCTAGCAACCAAAATGTTAGCATTTCAGCAACATTGCAACTACTTAGCATGTTAGCTGACCCTTCCCCTACAAATTGTAATTAATACATACCATACGAAACGTAACAAATCATACTAAATGGATTGCGCTATATACATTATAAGGTCATTTCTAATTGAGCTGACAAACGCAGCATTTACTGTGAATGCAGTCCATGCTAACGCAGGAACATTGCCTTTTAAATTTCAATGGTAAACTTCTGCGATATGGACCTGTCCGCCCCATTTAGTCCTATAGCTGCTGGCTGGGCCACTGTTGCCATGACAAAGGACTACAGATCCCTGTGCTCTCAGCGCTCTCGGTTTAATGTTGGTCAAACTATTCTGCTGTGATGACAACCGGCTGTATGGACTATAAACACACTACACAGTGTTTACATCAAATCACCAGAGGAGAGGAGGAGGAGAGAAGACGAAAGGAGAGGAGGAGAGAGGAAGAGGGGAGGAGGAGAGAAGATGAGAGGGAGAGGGGAGGGGAGAGGAGAGGGGAGGGGACACGAGAGGAGAGGAGGAGGATAGGACAGGAGGGGAGGAGGAGAGAAGATGAGAGGGAGAGGAGAAGATGAGGAGGAGGGAGGAGGGGAGGAGGAGAGAAGATGAGAGAAGGGAGAGGAGAGAGGAGGGGAGGAGGAGGGAGGAGGGGAGGAGGAGGGAGGAGGGGAGAGGAGAGGGGAGGGGACACGAGAGGAGAGGAGGAGGATAGGACAGGAGGGGAGGAGAAAAGATGAGAATATTGTTAACAATCTAATCTTTCCTCGATGTAATGGTAACTGCCTAATTTTCAACTCTTGGATGTCAATTGTGTTGAAAGGATGAATTCATCTTAATTTGTTTAAGTGATCTGTAGTCAACTGTGGCAATGAAGCCATTACAACTCTGTATCCTCGGTTTCTGAGACAAATCCTTTGAGAATCTTGGCCAACTATATTATGGGTCTTTGGATCATAAAGTTTCTAAGTTGTATTTCAGGTCTTCAACATGCGGCAACAATGGTCTGGTGGCGGGGGTGATGAGCAAGTACTTTGAGCCTGTCCTGGACCGTGAGTGGTCGTTCTACTGCTGTCGCTACAGCCGCCGCTGCCCCTACTCCTGCTGGTAAGTCCCCTACGTCTAACCCTAACCAACCTTAACCTGACCCTAACCAACCTTAACATAACCCCAACCTAACCCTAACCCAACCCAACCTTACCCTAACCCTAACCAACCTTAACATAACCCCAACCCAACCTTAACCTAACCCAACCTTACCCTAAACCTACCCAACCTTACCCTAACCAACCTTAACCTAACCCTAACCCAACCTTACCCTAAACCTACCCAACCTTACCCTAACCAACCTTAACCTAACCCAACCTTACCTTAACCTAACCCTACCTTACCCTAACCCTAACCCAACCTTACCTTAACCCTACCCATCCTAACCCTAACCCAAACCAACCTTAACCTTACCCTAACCAGCCTTAACCTAACCCTAACCCAACCTTACCCTAACCCAACCTTGCCCTAACCCTAACCCACCTTAACCTAACCCTAACCCAACCTAATCCTAACCCAACCTTACCTTACCCTACCCAACCTTAACCTAACCCTAACCCAACCTTAACCTAACCCTAACCCAACCTTACCCTAACCCAACCTTAAACTAACCTAACCCAACCTTAACCTTAACTAAACCCTAACCCTAACCCTAATTTAGTCTCAGTCTCAAAGTTAAAAATCTCTGTGTCAATATTGTCTTTCTTGGTTGATATACACTATGTGGTTACACTATGTAGTTACACTATGTAGTTACACTATGTGGTTACACTATGTAGTTACACTACACTATGTAGTTACACTATGTAGTTACACTATGTAGTTACACTATGTGGTTACACTATGTAGTTACACTACACTATGTAGTTACACTATGTAGTTACACTATGTAGTTACACTACACTATGTAGTTACACTATGTAGTTACACTATGTGGTTACACTATGTAATTACACTACACTATTTAGTTACACTATGTAGTTACACTATGTGGTTACACTATGTAGTTACACTACACTATGTAGTTACACTATGTGGTTACACTATGTAGTTACACTATGTAGTTACACTATGTAGTTACACTACACTATGTAGTTACACTATGTAGTTACACTATGTAGTTACACTACACTATGTAGTTACACTATGTAGTTACACTATGTGGTTACACTATGTAGTTACACTACACTATGTAGTTACACTATGTAGTTACACTATGTGGTTACACTATGTAGTTACACTACACTATGTAGTTACACTATGTAGTTACACTACACTACGTAGTTAATATATGTAGTTACACTATGTAGTTACACTATGTGGTTACACTATGTAGTTACACTATGTAGTTACACTATGTGGTTACACTACACTATGTAGTTAATATATGTAGTTACACTATGTGGTTACACTATGTAGTTACACTACACTACGTAGTTAATATATGTAGTTACACTATGTGGTTACACTATGTAGTTACACTATGTGGTTACACTATGTAGTTACACTACACTATTTAGTTACACTATGTAGTTACACTATGTAGTTACACTACACTATGTAGTTACACTATGTAGTTACACTACACTATGTAGTTACACTATGTAGTTACACTATGTAGTTACACTACACTATGTAGTTACACTATGTAGTTACACTACACTATGTAGTTACATTATGTAGTTACACTACACTATGTAGTTACACTATGTAGTTACACTACACTATGTAGTTACACTATTTAGTTACACTATGTAGTTACACTACACTACGTAGTTACACTATTTAGTTACACTATGTAGTTACACTATGTAGTTACACTATGTAGTTACACTATAGTTACACTATTTAGTTACACTATGTAGTTACACTATGTAGTTACACTATGTAGTTACACTATGTAGTTACACTATTTAGTTACACTACGTAGTTAATATATGTAGTTACACTATGTAGTTACACTATGTAGTTACACTACACTATGTAGTTACACTATGTAGTTACACTACGTAGTTAATATATGTAGTTACACTATGTGGTTACACTATGTGGTTACACTACACTATGTAGTTACACTATGTAGTTACACTACGTAGTTAATATATGTAGTTACACTATGTGGTTACACTATGTGGTTACACTATGTAGTTACACTATGTAGTTACACTACACTATGTAGTTACACTATGTGGTTACACTATGTAGTTACACTATGTAGTTACACTATGTAGTTACACTACACTATTTAGTTACACTATGTAGTTACACTATGTAGTTACACTACACTATGTAGTTACACTATGTGGTTACACTATGTGGTTACACTATGTAGTTACACTACACTATTTAGTTACACTATGTAGTTACACTATGTAGTTACACTACACTATGTAGTTACACTATGTAGTTACACTATGTAGTTACACTATTATGTAGTTACACTATGTAGTTACACTATGTGGTTACACTATGTAGTTACACTATGTAGTTACACTATGTGGTTACACTATGTAGTTACACTATGTAGTTACACTACACTATGTAGTTACACTATGTGGTTACACTATGTGGTTACACTATGTGGTTACACTACACTATTTAGTTACACTACACTATTTAGTTACACTACATTATGTAGTTACACTATGTAGTTACACTATGTAGTTACACTATAGTTACACTATGTAGTTACACTATGTTATGTAGTTACACTATGTAGTTACACTATGTAGTTACACTACACTATGTAGTTACACTATGTAGTTACACTATGTAGTTACACTACACTATGTAGTTACACTATGTAGTTACACTATGTAGTTACACTACACTATGTAGTTACACTATGTAGTTACACTATGTAGTTACACTATAGTTACACTATGTAGTTACACTATGTTATGTAGTTACACTATGTAGTTACACTATGTAGTTACACTACACTATGTAGTTACACTATGTCGTTACACTATGTAGTTACACTACACTATGTAGTTACACTATGTAGTTACACAATGTAGTTACACTATACTATGTAGTTACACTATGTGGTTACACTATGTAGTTACACTACACTATGTAGTTACACTATGTAGTTACACTACACTATGTAGTTACACTATGTAGTTACACTACACTATGTAGTTACACTATGAGGTTACACTATGTAGTTACACTACACTATGTAGTTACACTACACTATGTAGTTACACTATGAGGTTACACTATGTGGTTACACTATGTGGTTACACTACGTAGTTACACTACACTATGTGGTTACACTATGTAGTTACACTACACTATGTAGTTACACTACACTATGTAGTTACACTATGAGGTTACACTATGTGGTTACACTATGTGGTTACACTACGTAGTTACACTACACTATGTGGTTACACTATGTAGTTGCACTACACTATGTAGTTACACTATGTGGTTACACTATGTAGTTACACTATGTAGTTACACTACACTATGTAGTTACACTATGTAGTTACACTATGTAGTTACACTATGTAGTTACACTATGTGGTTACACTATGTAGTTACACTATGTAGTTACACTATGTAGTTACACTACACTATGTAGTTACACTATGTAGTTACACTATGTGGTTACACTACACTATGTAGTTACACTATGTGGTTACACTATGTGGTTACACTATGTAGTTACACTATGTAGTTACACTACACTATGTAGTT